>NW_025533172.1:0-126658 GCF_020631705.1 Daphnia magna | reverse complement strand
GAAGTGCTACGCACTGTTATAGACATAACAATCATATGCCTTTCGGCTGATATGCCATTTGTTTTTCTGCTTTCATTCTCTCTACTAGACTCGTCATTGATAAATTAGGACGCCGTGTACAGCCCAAAGCTCTTGACCCCCTCTTTCCAAACGGCGAAATGTGGTTATGTATCTGTTGTGTTTGCAGTTGGTAATAGTTCTACACTCGTATCAGAGGGAACATAATAATCAATAGAAACAGGCATCAGCTTATAGCCCAACGTCACGCAATCAGCTCTGATGCCTATTACGTATAAGCCACAGGTCTTTCGTCTTTTTGTTTTTCATTTACCCATGTATTATTGATGGAATCACAAATTCAGTTGCTATAAACAGGACGCAATCCTTTCGTATCTTTGCTCGTGCGTGAAACGCTGGACTTGTTGCCGATCACATTTTTTATTTCCTGCTTTTGATTCATTTCGTTTGGAAATGAATATACGAGAGATTGGATCACAATCGTCGTCTGGCGATGGCAATATCAATAATTGAATGGCGTCGTTATCGATAGTTAAAATGGCGCCATTCCTGCGAGAATGGGTTTTACAAATGGCTACCTTCAGGTGTTGTTGAAAATGTCGCCAGCACCTTATGTTTGCCAAGCTGAGTCATTCAGGGGTTAAGGCATAAAAATCAAAAATGGCGACCATTGCCCTCAAAAAAGATGCAAAATTCAAACCCTTCCTCTATCCTTGAACTTGTTTTCATCTCTGTTTTTCCTGCTAAACCCTTCCTCTAAGAAATGCTTATCATGATCAATTGTTTTCCTTTCAAAATTGTTTCAGTGTCTCTTGACGAGTCTGGACGAGAACATGTGGAATGTCGAAATGTTCGATCTTCGTCATCAAATTTTCTTTTGTGTGTGATTGTAACGCTTCTGTAACTGACTATGTGCACGGTTAATTACTGTGATCGTCTCAGTCGCCAACTCTTGTGAAAAAAACAAGCTGAACAAAAGTTATGTCGGTGGAGTCATTAATATTGGTTATTGATCCATCAGTATTACTTCGGCAACCCCTAAATTCACGTGGTAAATATCTAGATGTCTGTATTAATCTACATCAATGTTTCTATTCGATGTTAATGAGTCCTGCGTAAAATACTCCCCTTCACTCTGCGATACGATATTTTATTAACTTTGATTTCTCATTGCTGCATTTCGTTTCCGCTTTCCTCATCAATTCATCCTCTCGCGGCCCGTTTATCTATTTTTCATCGTTGTGTTCATCGATGCATTTTCTCTAGATTGAAAATATCATTTGTACCACAGTGTAAGCAAGGATTAGTTAATTTCTTTGATGCTTAAAAGAAGCGTCGATTTTCCTGTTGTCACTGAAACATCGTTATCTGTTCTAAATGTATGGATTTTCGGGAAGGGTATGTTATCTCGGCGTTCACTCCATGATCATCTGCCTTTTGTTCTTGTGACTCGCTTTTTGTTAACGGTCGTGTGCCGTAGTCCTTATTAGATTTTGGCTATTTATAAAATAGAATCAGCCCCATTCCATTTGTTTTTAAAAATCCGGCAGTTCGCCTTTTTTGTTGTCGTCTGATGGAGGGTGAAGGGGTGGATAATTAAAATGTTGGTTAATGATTAGATCGTCATCGCAAACTTTGCAGCTATTCTGTACTGACGTAGACTGGGAGAGGAAAAAAAGGAAGTTTGTAGCGACTCATCAGATACATTCGGAAACTAAAAGGCTGTGGAGATTGTCTTTATAGATCAAATATCGTATCATCATTTCATATCTTTCCATCTCATTTCTGATGGATGAATAATACAAAAAACACAAAGGAAACGGCGGCGAAATAAACGAGCTGAGCTTAACTTACTCTCTGTCATTCTACCTCCCCCCTCTCTATTCGACATAGCCGACCTGCGATTCTTGGGCATCATCAGTTCTACAGCCGAAAAGATTCCCAACAGACTGTGCTGCACACAACAAAAAGCGAATAAATATCCTGGAACAAATGGATTCAACATCCGGTAGATTTTCATTTTGCCATCTTCCACGATATCCGCATGCCCTCAGTTGATTTGCAAACAGTTAGACACGTTTGATCAAACAGATGATCCCTTTTTTCTTCTTCAATGATGAAGGAAAAACCATGAAATGCATCAAAGAGATGGTGATGTTTATTTGATTACATTGTTTTATTACAAATACGCTCCCAGTCAGGTCATGCTCAAGACCTAACCTCGTCAGTCTTTGTTTTCCTCTATGGCACATAGTCTGTGTTTGACCTCCCCAAACAGCCAGTGCTCCTACATTGTATCCAGCTCAACATCTCCAGTTGGCTAAAAGGGGCCAAGTCGATTGAGTGTAGCTTCACTCCTTTTTCCTCAACTAGAAAAACGACAACATGTACCCTAGGTGCGATCGTCTCGATATGGCATAGCCTCTGTGTGTATGTTTGTATTATTGGGAGGTTGGATGGGGAAAAAACTGAAAACAGAAAATAAGGACAGACAAGAAGATGTGATAGAATATAAGGGAAAGAGGGAGAGTTAGTGGCTCCCCAGATGGCCGTGGATGCATTAGTCAGCTTCAGTATTGACCTAACAAAAGGTCCTCGTTGATGTTCTATACTCTACTAGACATGCATGTGTATACTCTGTTGGCTGTTGCCTGGTGTTGCCTGTCGATCAGAGCGTCGGCACCCTGGGGCAATATTGGCGCCCATCTTTTTAAAACTGTAATAAGTCTATAACGCCACAGCGTGTGTGTGTACCGGCGGCTAAATGCTGCGTGTAACGTCGAATGAAGAGGAAAAAGGGGAATCATCACTTAGAAATGTTAGCGTTTGTGTGTGAACCATCAGAGGCAATCGACGTTTCTCCCCTTCCTTTTCTCTTTATCTGCACTATCCTCTGTATATCGACTATCGATTCAATCCCGCACGGACCACGTGGCGAAGCGCGTAATCGAATGAAACTCTGTTGAGCGTCGACTCGTTACCAGTCTCTCTCTTTTGAAACTACCAATCAGCCAAGAGTTTGCGCTCATCTCTTTACTCCCCCTCCCCCTAAAACAGATGGTACGTTTGTTGTATAGGACGAAGAAGGAAAATAGTTAATATAGTTCAAAGTTGATGTCTGGCAAAAGAGGCCCAGCAGTTGGAACAGAATTGACTTTTCACGTTTCTAATTGCCTGCCTTATCTTTTTGTGTTCCCGCACAAGTTTTCCTCTTTTTTTAAATTGTATGTTAAAGATGCGAGGAACACGCTCTGATGGTCGTATCTTTAATGGCTAAAACGAATTACGATCAGTAGATTGATCCCACTCCTTCAGAGGGTAAATTCATCAATCTTTGGGTTGTATTTGTTGTTGAGTGCGTCACACACCTGGCGATCTTTAACTACATTTTTTTTATCGTGTGAGGGATGAGAAATAAACTACCAAAGTAATTAATAGGATTGTCGTCGATCCTTTTGTGCTATCGGTGGCAACTTAGATGAAGGATGCTCTTCTGCCTCCATCCTTTCATGTGTTGATTGCGCAGTACCAAAGATCGTTGGTTTGGACAAGTTCGGATTGCTTTTTCCTTGACTACCCCACCCAACATTCATTCTACCTTTTCTTTCGTCGAGGTCTGAATTGCCATCGCGTGTTTGCTCTTACCCAGCGAAGGCAATTTTTCAGCTATTGGAAATGAGATCTATTGCTATCGATGATATCTGGCTATTTAACATGGATGGATCAATATGTCCAACTGATGGCGTTCCCCCATTTGAAATGGGCGATGTACGTACAGCACGCTTGTTGCACTGTCGCATCCCACCTCGAAACATCACCCTATTATTCCGTTTGAATCGCTGAGCGACGTTTTGTTCCAACAATGGCCATTTTTGTAATGTGTGTTCAACAGCGACGCTCTTTTTCCTTCTCCTTCCACTGTTGCTCTAGACGTAATAATAGCTTCGGTCGTAACCTGTATATTTTATGTTGAATATTATATCTAATACTGGAACATGTGTGTGTGCACCCCGTTTTCTCTTGCAAGTCTTTGATGCTTGTTTAAGATCCCCGGCATGGAACTTTTCTTTTTTATTCGACTATTTTGGCTATTGAATTGTAATGTGGCCCGTCTTTATTTTTTTTTATACTTTGCAAAATATGCACGAAAAGGCATAAAATAGGAAAACAGGCAATGGGGCGTGTTTTTCTTTTATTTCCAACGCGAAAACATAAATCGTTCGTTTTTTTTTTCTTCCCTCTTATGTGTTTATTTCATTTGCGCGGCAAGCAAAAAAAAAAGGGAAATATGGCAACAAAACGTTCGGTGCCTGAGGAGAGACGAAACCCAGCAATTAAACATGCAAATGCTGCGGATCAAATGCCCAGCATCAGTTTTTGGGAAAAAAAGGGGGGGAATATATTCAAGTACATCGTACGTAGCATTTTTGTTTTCTATAGTGTCCGGGGTGTCTTGTGTGGGAGGGATACACGAGATTACAGCTGGACGAGTGTGTGTTGTCTCTGCAATTTAAGAGTGCAAACGACTTGAAAGAATATGGCCGATTCCCATCGTTTTCCATAACACTTTTTTTTTTTTTTTTACGAGCAAAAAAAGTACACGGCCAGCCGCAACGATACACAAAGAAAACCGCTGGATAATAGAGTTCTTCTTGCTTTGCCAGTAAAAAAAAAGGGACTTAAATTAGTTGTTAAAAAAAATATTAATTGCTGTTAATATAAATCAGGATATTAAACGTTTTGTTAAATTTTCATTTCAGATCCGGTGCCTTTGGTTGGAAATGACGAATGGGTTGCAGGCTAAAGCGGCCCGGATGCAGGACGTCGATCTGGAAGTGAAACAATTGCGCGAGACGCTAGCCGAGTACAACGAGGAATTCCGTCAAGTCCGCAACCAAGGTAAGCGAAACAAATAGAAATTTTTTTTTTTTTTTTGAAATCATTTTGTGCGGTTTTGCTCGTTCCATCGTCGAGGGGGAGGGAATATGAAATGACAACGAGTCGAGATGTTTAGGGACAATAAGAAACAAAACGTGACGAAACTTCTTTTCGTCATCATCGAGCCCGTGGTGTCTGCTGATCGTATTTATTTTGTTGGAATCAAAATAGGCAACGGTAGAATGTTTGCCTATTTGAAGGCGTCAGATGGTTGTCGATGAATCTTTTTCTTTTTCGGTTTTTCGCTTTTGTGTTTGCAACGAAAAACGTCCACTCCTTCAAAACATGGCTCTTAATACTCAGCTTTTTTTATAAATTATGTTTTGTTTGTTGTTGACTTCCTGCGTTCATTTGCTCAACGACCTCCACGTGATGCAAAGAGAAAGGCTTCAGCAAATCGTCAGGAAAAGATTTCAGAGCCTCCAAGAACCCGTGTCTTAGATTAGAATTGAAAGGCGCCTTTATTGTTTTCTATTTATTCTTCACTGGTCGTCTAGAAAGAGAAAAATCTCGCGTTCTTTTCTCTTCGTTGCTCTTTGTTCGTCGTCACACACAGACTGGCAAGTCTGTACTGGGATGGACACTATCGCTCACTAACGGGGGCTTCCGTATTTTTCTTTAACTTGTTTGAAAACTCATCTGTTTTGTGTGTGCCCTCGGATTGTAGTGGCAGCGGTCGACTTTGATTTTTACGGTGTCTGTGTATTCGGGGGATGTATTGAAAAGGAGGCAATTTTTGACGTCATCCTCCAACAAACACCATCAAACCGATGATTTTGTCGCGCCATCTTCCTTTTGTTGCTTCTTTTGTTGTTGTTGTTGTTGTTGATCATTAAAGTTATGGCGTCGATAGACTCGAAACAAGGAGGACTCTTCCGCTTTGATTCATTTTTATTTGATGCGAAACTGAAACTCATTGATGAAGTTACTTTGGCTAAAAACGGTTCCGCTTGGCCGGTCAATTTCCAATTGTTTTTTTTTCCCCCACTCCCCTGATTCCTTTTTTCTTACGGAGGAGGAATCAACGCAATAACAACAACGATGACGGAACAGCAGGCAACAACAAACCTCTTTTCTCTTTACTCAAAGCTCAGCAGCAAGATGGAGCCAAGTTTTCATTCATGACATGTCTTAAAAATGTCTTTTCTATACGAATTTTATCTGCTGATTTTGTTTTTCATTCTAAACTTTCATCGCCACCGTAACCGAATCGAAGTAGTTTCCATTCAAAACTGTGGCGATAAGCGATGTCGAACCTCGAAATAAGAGTCGACATTGAAAATTGTATTTTTTTATTCGATTCGTCCGTGTCCGGCACTCAAAAAAATCAACAAAAGCCGTGCGACTGGAATAGCGTAAGAAACCGGGCGGAAAGAAGAAGCAAAAAAAAAAAAAACCACAACAAACAATACACACTTTCAATACGAAAACTGTTGATCGGAATCGAGCGGAAAGAGAGTCGATAAAAAAACAAAACAGAGAGAGCGCTCTTCTTCCGCTGACGAACCATGTTTTTGTGTGTCGTTTATTGTTTGCCACTTTGAACAGTTTGAGGGAGGCTAAGATTCTTTTGTTCTCTTTTGATGGCGCAACATATAAAAACAACAACAGCAGCAGCAAATCGATGAATCTATTCTTGAAGCCGCAGATACTGCCGAAGACGGTCCACTGTACACACTTGACTCTGTAAAGCTCTTAAAAGTTTATTTTATGACGTTCGGATGGGCCGGAGCAATCCGGATGGGGGCCGTATCGGAACATCTTTTTCTTTGCGGGTTTCGCGATCTATTGCCCCGGCCCAAAAGATCGTTATGACCCTGTTGATAGTGTGGTCTTTTGACGATTCCCTATTCAGAGTCTTTTTTTTCGAGGGGAGGATACGGTCCTCCTTTGAGTCCCTTCTTTTTTATTGTTGGGCCATTTCGTTTGTTGGACCCGAGATGTCGAAAAACTTTACGGCCTTTGGTTTGCCTAGCTTCTTGATGGGCAAACCGCAATTTCGGGGTAGGCTAAAAGAAAGGCTTCCACTCCACCGCAGACTATACGAGAGACTATCGCAATTGATCTAGTCCCGAGGAGACTACCCTCCGTTTTATTTTTTTATGTACTCTGCTTGTATCGAAATGCTATTTTGAATTCCGCGCGCGCTTCTTTGTAGTCTGCATTGACGTTGTATTGTGTGTGTGGCTTGGCCTTTTTTTTTGCGCTTCCCTTCCCTCGCGATGGTTGCGGAAAGTACGGAGTGTTACACGGCAGTTGCAAAGGGCTACCAATTTCGAAATAGGTTGGAAACAAGATGGATATGCGCCACGAAAGGGAAACAAGTGAGTGAACGTGTGGGGATTATTGCGGCCTCGCAAGTTTACGTATGACGCCTGCGCGCGGATCACAGCACACAACGCAAGTTTAGTTTTCGGGGTCTCTCCTGCTCGTTGATGGGGCGCCCTTTGGATCCTATACATCAGCTTCATCAGCACCCGACTATATATCTATATGGCTGGGTGTATATTCTTGTCCGCCTTTTATCGATTGGGGTTCTTTGATCACCCCACTCTTGTTGCCCCCTCTCTTAGTCCCTAGTGATGATCTAACGGGGGCTGCGGAACTGCCGACAATCCAAGGCTTGATCAATTACCTCTCTTCGATCAAGAGTCGTCGTCTCCCCCTTCCTCCCCATTTGATCGTTGGGCCGCCACTATCGATTTCTCCTATATAGGACTTTATTCGGTGATCTCTTCCCCCCTCACTCCATCGGGTCGTCCTTTCTCCGTTGAGATGAAAGAGAGACGAATCGAGCGATGGTGCAGATATGGATGGGGGATCGTTGTCGTCGTGTTATGACAACAACAGCCCATGAAGCGGCGAGGCGGCGGCGGGGTTATAGGAAGTGAGTCAAAAGAGGCCGGCGACACCCGAGACATAATCTGATCAGCGACTTGTCGATCGATTTGATTGAACGTCTTTGCGGCCGTGACGACGCCAGCGAACGACAAGCAGCTCTTCTTGGCAATCGGCTCTCTCTCTACTCGAATGGAGTGGCAGATGATTTCATTCCTTTCATTCCTTTTGTTGCTGGCATTCGCCTATCTATCTCTTTCAGCCTCTCCGTCTTGCACTCGTCTTGTTGGCTTTTCTCGTGTTATTTATTCTCTTTGTGTTATGTTTTGTGTTGACCCTGTGTGTGTGTGTCTTTTCTATCGAATCTATTCGTTGTTTGAATCAATCGCTTCCCTTATTTGCCCGTCTTAGCCAATTACATATCCGCTCCAGCTGTCTGTCGGCTGCTGTGACAGGCCGAGTCCTTTTTGTTTTTCTTTCTCCCCGACCGGGCAAAAAGCCCGGCCATGAGAAAATCCATACATCATCCTTCATTCCGTCTAGAGTCATCACGCTAGATGAGGCGAGAGGCAGATTCTCCTTTTTTTCTATTTCTCTTCGATTCCATCTTTTTTTTTTGAGGGGGCTGCCTAGTAAAACGTTGAACGAGATGAAACGATTAACAGGGAAAAAAAGAGTTTTTATTTTGAAAAAACAAAATGGTTATATTGGATTGATACTCATTTCATTGAATGCGCCGCGAGTTTGTTTTTTTTTCTTTCGGGAGGTGTAATCAACCGGACTGCGTGTAAAAGAAAACGGTTTGGCCCGATAGACGAACGTCTTTCTTTTCTCTTCCATCACGTGTATTTTCGTAGAATTTCTTGTTCAAAACTGTCGGATGTCGAATGCCTTGAAGCGTTTGAAATTTTAAAGGTTTTTTGTTTTTAATTTTTCGTTTTTTCGAATTCGATGCCAACCGCTAGCGTTTATTACTATATATCCCTCAGAACCCGACAACTGCGCTCTTATGGCCACACCACAACCCCACCCAAACATGGATGTAAAAGCCAGTAACTGAACAGACTGGCTTAGTTGTTTTTTTTTCCAAAATAAAAGATGACTGAAAAGGCCAACCAGACGATCCACGAAAAGAAAAGAAAAAAACTAAAATGACGAAAGAGAAAAACTTGGTTAATTGGAGGGGGTGACCCTGCACCAAAAGGTCAAACGAATGCATCATCCATCAATGTCTCGCAATGTACGTACCTGCCGGATGAAGAAACTCAGACGCAACACATGCGAGACGTGTCCGTGACTGTTGGCTGCTGTTCCCGCGGCCCCTTTTGTTTTTTTTTCTTCCATCTTACGTTTATTGTTTTGTTCTCTGAAGAACATCAATCAAAGGAATTCTCGATCCAATCAGTCGTGGGATAAACGGTTGTCTTTTTTTTTTTAAAGGAGAAATTGACTAATCACACAATTATTGGGCAATGCTGGAATATGTTTTTGTATTTTCTTTTTTTGTAGACGTGTGACTCGGACGTATCGATTGTTACCTCCCGGCTTTGACACATAGTCTTTTGTCATCGAGATCCTTTTGAGGCTTTTTATTGCCTATCGTCCCGAAATCCTTCGGCACACGCTTTCTGCATCGATGATTCGTTTTTGCCCCATTTTTTTTCCTTCTTCTTCTAGACAATCCGGTGATATTTCGCTGTTTAGTTCCACTCTATCAAACCAGAAGTGACAATCGCCTTTTTGTTTTGTTTTTATCGGATGATCAGCTCCGTTATTGGCAATTTTTGTGTTTCAACTTTTCAAATTCGTTTTTGGCATTCCTTTTAAAAATTCTCTTTTCCCTTCCCCTCTTTATGGTGAAGGTATGCTTGTGAAGCGGCAAGGGTCATCCTCCTCGCTATGCGGATGAAATGGGCAGGGAGAGGCAAGACATTAGAGTGCACCCGATTTATTCCCTTGAATCGTAAATAATAAAAAAGCGAGAAGAAGAGGCCGTTATAATTGTTCCTCCTCCTCCTCTTCGTACATAATCAGAAGAGAGAGAAAAAAAATGAAACAAGACCAAAACACTAAAAAAAGAAGAAGAGGATCTCACCAAATTAGAAGCGCTGCGGTCATTAATGTATCGGACCGGTCGGGTCCGCTGCCGAAGCATTTTTTAATATTAACCAAGCCAAGGTGGTGGGGAGGGGGTATAAACACGTTTCCTGGTGCTGTGGATAATTACGTGAGTTCATCGGCTTTGGCGTTCATCAACAGGCAGGGGGGATGGAGGAAAAGAAAGAAAATGTGAAAAAAAATGTGGGGCTTCTTGTGCCCTGATTTTGTTTTGTTTTTTTTTCCTCTCTGATCCCCACCTTCTGAAAGTCGAACGATGATGATGATGATCATCACCGATAAAAACAATTGAAATCACGAGGTTGAGCTCATTTTCGAATCGGTTCTGTTAATAATTGCTAACCACCTGACCAGGTGCCGATGTTCATACAAAGTAGGACTGGCTCCTGTATGTAGGATAAATCTTTTTTCTTTTTGTTCTTTTATAAGGCAAAAAAAAAAAAAAAAGCAACTGTACCGGTATCCTTTCCTGATTGCTTCTCATTTCTTATTTTTTCTTGTTTGAGAAAAAAAATCTTTTTAGTGTGATCCCTGGGGCAATCGACAATCCAATCAAAAACGATTCATCAAATCTATCAGACCCCTATAACTCCTCTCTATCCTCTGGTAGCCGGCCTCTTGAGTTTGGTTAGAAATTGCGTTTTCCTTTTTATTTTATTTTGCATTTGCGCGACTGCCAACTCGAATCCCATATGGAATGTATTCGTTCCATCGTCGTGTCCCGGAGCCGCTGCAGCCGCAATCCAATCCATCTTGCTTTCTGATATCGCCCGTTTTTTTTTCGGCTGCCGTTGCCCCCGGAGAGGCAAACGGGAAAAATAAATAATAATAAAAAAAAAACGTTGTTTTGATCTATCGACTCTAAGTGATCTATAAGTTTAAAATCTTTAATTCGTTTTCGATTGTCTTTTTAAAATATCACAACTTTGGAAAGGACTTGATGAATTTCCAGGAGGTCAATGCGGTCGTTTTTCGGTAATCGAGGATTTATTAACTGTTTCAGTTAATTAACTTTTTCTTCATAATTCTTCTGATTTGTTGTTATCTTGTTACTTTCTGGGTATACACCTGTTGTTGAATCATTGCCAGTCGAGCTCGATGATCTTTTTTTTAAATATATACAATGGCTCGCGCGCCGCCGTTTCCCCCCACAACGCCGACGAATATTGTCCGGTTATTTCTGCCCTTGAACGCAGCCAATCCATGCGGATAATCGACCGTGAAAAGATCCAAAGTTTAAACAGAAAATAATAAAAAAAAATGGATGCCTTTCTTCTTATTTAATGCATAAACCGCTTGGTTTTTTCCATTTAAAGTAGTACTACAGTAAATTTTTGCATCTGCTTCAGTCGGACGATTTTGCGTTCATTTTTGTTTTTTGTCACGATAAATTCATTTACAATAGACCAAAAATTTGTTATAAAAAGTCTGTTTGTATTCAATCCCTTGCATATTTTCACAACTTCCCCCTAAAATGTCAGGCTCTTGTTTCCTATTTCGTTCGCCAGACCAGAAAAGGCAACTGGCCATAACTTTGGGGGAAGAAAAAAATAACAAATGGATGAATTTGACCGATGTTGTTTGAAACACTAGAACAAAACGAGTTGTTTTGCAGCAGTAATAAAATTTAAAAAAAAAAAAGAATGAACAACAAGTCAAGCGATTGTCATTGTTCCCGAACGCTGCCTTGCTCTTCTTTTTATAAATATCATTGCAAACCCAAAGATTGTTTACTTTGCTCGCTAGACCTTTAAACGGTGATCATCGTAGTGTTGCATTTCCTGTCGAGACTTCCCTTGGAAATAATAAATATTTTTCTTTTTCTTTCTCTTTTTTACATACCTGACGGAATCGAAAGACAATAAGCAAGTCTTTTGTCGTGAAGGTATTTGATAGTTTAGTTTGAATGCTGCGCTTGACGATCGTATTCTCTTGTTGTTTTTTGTCCGTCTCGTGCCAACGCGATCGTTAAAAACAGGTGATAATGACGAGCCAATTAGAGAGGTGACTAGACTGGAAGAAGCTAATTTATGAATGGCATAATTTCGCTAGAAAAGGTAATCATCAAAGAGCTGATGATTCAACGGAGCTTCTTTTTCGTCGCTAATTTCCCAATTGTTGCCGAAAATGTGACACTAGATTACCTCAGCTTTGACTAGCTATTAGGAGAGGGACGACGGTTGACAATCGTTAATGAGATGCAAATATTTAACGGTACTCTAGCCATCCTATGATTGCCGAAAATTATCAAAGCTCTTCAAAGGTTACTGCGGTGATTGACGGCAGGCCTATTTTCTGAAACACATTTATCGCTTGGGCCACTTTTAGCTGATCGCTCTTCTTTTGTTTGTGCTTCGCCAAAGTGGAGACAATCGAAGGCTCTATTTTCTTTCCTTTCAGCTCGAATTTCAAAACCGTGAACCTATTTTTTTTTTTTTTTTTTATAATTTAAATACTTTGCTCTTGACGTAGACTCCGCTTTTCTTATCTTTCGTTTGACGTCATTGACAACTACACAAGCGGCAGGAAACGCGATACGTTCGCCAGCGGAACGGACTGCGTCATCATCGTCCTGCCGCTGCGTAAATTGCACTAGAACGGCAGCGTTTATTTAACGAAAGACTTAACATGGGGGTGTAGCAGCTATATACTTGCGAGGATTAAAACAAACAAAGCGGCATGCACTTGCATCGGGTGCGACAAAAACGAGAAAAAGAGGATCGTTTATTTCCGACTGACCGGCCCGCCCTGCAGCAGCACTTTTGAAAATAAATCCTGCATAATTTCACAGAAGAAGGCGAAAGAACAACGGAAGCAGTAGGCGCACGAGAGAGGGACGGTCGTGAAAACAAAAAGGTGGGATAGGACGCGAGGCTCTGCAATAACACAGGCGACTGACGAGACGTTGTTGACGCATCCTCTCTTTTTCTTCTTCGAGGATGGCGAGGATTTATTTCCCTCTCAATCAAGAGAATTCGCTTCCCCCTTTCATCAACATTTTTATGAAAAGCGCTGAATCGACAGAAGAAACGATTCATTTCGGTCCCCACCCCCTACCCGTTGGCGCACTGCATCGTGCACTGCATTGCAGTTGTATGTATGTATCCGTTTTTTGGTTGTCGTTTTCAAGCGAGTCGTCGGGAGTAAGAAAAGCCTTTGCTTCAATTCTTCATAACTTTTTTTTGTTTTTGTTTTTCATCTCTGCCCCAACTGCTACGATCGAATCATAATAATAATTACTTTCCCTCTTGACGAGAGACAGAACGTGATTATTATATGTATACGCAGACACTAATCCCTCTGGCGTGTTCCGTTGCTCGTCATCCATCGGCGCAAAAGATCATTAAAAAAACAAGTGAATTAGTGTTCATTAATCCGCCAAGATGACGAGAGTGGAACGAGAACAAAAGATGAAACGATGCTGGATCTTTTCGAAATTACACTTTTTTTTTTTTTGAATTTTTATTCCTTTAAATTTATAGACAGGGAAAGAGGAGGAGAATGTCTTTTGTTTCATGCAAACATGTCGGCGCTCTATGGGAAAAAAAAAAAATGAATGCGTATTATATAGCGCCACCGGTTCTCATATGTGCGCATGTTGAGGGTGGTTTAAAAAAAAAATTGGAATAAACACAAAAATCTGATTGAAATGACTGCGGATGCAAGCTGCTGCTGCTGGATGCGCGCATTGTCTCTGGTGTCGAGAGAAGGTGAGAATCGTCTTCGGCTAGCCCTCGTGTGATGGGCTTTCTTTTTGCTTTATTGTATAGGTGGGGGGCCTCCTGGAGCGTCCCATGGACCGGCCAGTTATTATATGCAGTTGATTTTCCTTTCTTTTTTTTTTTTCTTGTCTAAGAAAACCAGGTGGAAGATGAGGGCAGCCTTTTTTCGGTTGGTGTAACACAACAACAACAACAAAGGCCGCCGATGATACTCCATTACCGAGAAGAAGAAAGAGAAGCGAACGTGGGGCTTCCGCCACCACACTGAGTGCGGTGAGACGCCCGTTGGTGTACGGCCGTGCCACGTTGCACCTGATTTATCGGAGATTGCACCTCGGAGTCTCTTTTTCTTTTTCTTTCTTGCTTGACGCTGAGCGTTTTACAGTCTGTGCCACCGACTTTTCGTTTCTTTCGGTGTGTTACCTGCCATCATCACCGTGGCTGCGTTTTGTTCGGTGCTATTCTCTTTATTGAGGGGGTTGATTTTTTCTTTTCTGAGCCACCATTTTTTTTTTTTTTTAATGTTTTTTTGTTGATGATGATATTCGTTTAAAATCAATCGATAAAAATGCCCATTGATGTGTTTTTTTAAACTGTTTTAAAAAATGTTTGTCGTTCTGGCAAAAACTTCTGATTTGATTTCAATGGCCTGTAGGTTCTTTTGATAATGCAAAATGTTCGGTTTCCTTTTTATTTATCAAAAATGGGCAAAATCGTTTTTTTTTTTCCTTTTTATATGGTAATATGTTTGTTTCAAGGAAATCGACGTCATTTAGAAGACAAAATATCGTGAGAATCGAAAAACAAAAAAAGATATTTCCTCCTCTCCAAAGAAATTTTTTTGCCTTATTTTGGGACCGACTCACGCCGCAATTCACGCACGCATTTATCTGTCTATTGCCTTTCCTTCTACGAAACACAGAATGCCGAAATCTTCGGGAGAAGGAAACAAAAACACAACCCCACTGCGGTTTATAGTATTACGAACACCACATATAGAAAGAAAAAGGGAACGACGAAGAACTATGCTAGGCAGTGAGAGACGAACGCGAGCGAACGTTATGTATGTCTGTATATTTATATTATTTTTTGCCTTGGAGGCTCTCTCCTGGTTTGATGCATACGTAATAAACGAGCAGAGAGAGAGAGCGGTTGATCGCGCCCCGCCTATCGATCGTTAACCGGCGAAATGTACGACCGATCGCCTCTGAAGATTATGCCACCGCCGCCGCCGCCGCGAAAAAGACCCGTCGTCGACCATATAGCGATAAGATTCATCCCCCCTAAAAAAAAATAAATATATATGAGGGTCTGAATATTATTATTCGTCCGGTTGGTTACGATCGCAACAACAGGTAGATATTGTGTGTCGGAATCAAAAGAAAGAGATGTGGCTTCTTGGAGAGAGCGACCCGTATTTTTATATTTTATTTCATTCTTTACATTTCAAATGATTATTTTTTTTCCACGTTCCGCTTGAATGATCGAACTTTTATTTTTCATTTTTAAGTGCGCCATACGGCACCATAAGGCTACATCTGTGTGTGTGTCGATCAGCGACGCAAATGACGGGGTCAATAAAACCATAAAAACGGGAAAGGGAAGTCGAGACGAGGACGCTTTGTGTGCGGGAATAAATGTTTGAAAGACGAGGAGGGGGGGGGGGAGCAGCTCGATGTGACGCCAATACAGATATAATAATAAGACAAGCAACAGCGGCTCGACCCGATAATAGAGGTCGAGCTTTAAAGCCGATCGCCCCTTGCAATAAAACTTTTGTAATCAGCAGGTTTTTTTTTTTTTATATTGACTTGATAATTTCGTTGCTGTCGGACCGGCTGACCGACCAGACATTTCAGTCTTCTATTTTTTTTTTGTCTTATTTTCGCTTTTCACTCAATAATAAAATATTGGGAAATGTTTCTAAAATGAGATATGACCTTATCGAGTCGACTCGCGCAGTTGCCAGTTTTATTTTTGGTGGGCTTTGTTCTCTTCGGGATCGCAACAGGTTGAGAAACAATGCCGTCAAAAATACAAAACAACAAAATTGTATCGTGAATGAGGTAATTTTGAATGAAAAAAAAACGAAGGCAGGGCATCTAGACTGGTGAATGAGAAGAATCAACTGAGAAAATAATGCTCGAATCTCTTGATGAGATTCTGGTGCCGCCGCCTTCCGTCCACGCCCACTGGGGGGACCCTGCCGCCGCCGCCGCCAAGTTGTGTATATACCTACCGTAGGAACGAATGTTATAACCGTAATTATATCCGTCGCTGGCTGGCCATTTCAGCGATGCCAATTGAAGATGAAAAAGGGAGGAGGAGAAGGGCTATACCAAGAAGGTAGTGGGTATATTTATTTAATAAAAGCAACACACACAAAAAAGAAGATGAGGGTCAGAGATTTCGAGTGATGGAGATTTTTTTTTTTCTTCTTCTTCTTTCCCTCCACTTCCGTCTGACTGTCGCCATCGACAATACGGCGAAACACTGTCATCATATCATCATCAACGACTCTGTTCTTCGTCGTGTGGGTCTGTGTTTTTCCTTTTTTTCCCATAGATTCGACGCCATCCACTCGGTGATGATGGCCAAAGTGTAATGTTCCGTTGACGTGTCGTTCGTGACAGACGCGCAGCCAGTTGCACCCAATTATCTACCCATCCGCCCCAAAGAAAAGAAAAAACGAACTCCCCCTTCTTTTTAACGCGCACCTGAGGAAAAAAAAACCAAACAAAGACGACAACAAAAATCAATGCCAGCCATTATAAACTGATTTTTGAAGAGGGGAGAACTGAAGTTTTGAACAGTCTAACGTCGTAGTTTGGATGTACGTTTTTTAACCTTCATACTTTTTTTGTTGTACATTTCTCGTCGCATGCGAGATACTTGCGCTTGATTGGCGACATACCAGTATGTCGCTAGTGTACAATTAACATTTCTTTTTTTTCTTAAATCATCATCGAAAAGTTTGTGATCAAAAAGAAGGAGAAGAAAAAAAGAGGAGATGCTTTGTAGTTTAAAAACTTAAATTTTACAGAACGATCGATCGATAGACTGTTCAATTGTTCGGTTTGAGTTTCAGCTAAAACGGGGCCGTAATACTGTAGATTGAAATATAAAAGTTGGAACACACATTTTCTGATGTGCCTTTCGGGCTTTCTGGCCGTTGAAAGAAAGAAGGAAAAGTTTTTTAAACTCCGGAAGGGTAGAGAGAGAGAGAGAGAGGGAGTTGGTATATAGCCAATTACATTATTGAGTAAAAGAAGAAGAAACAGGACAGACGAAGAAGACTGGAGCTCCGTTCTAATGAGAAGAATCTGGCCATCCTTTGGTTGATAATTGATTTGCCGAGCTTGGAAAACTTTATACTTTTTCGTTGGTGCGTTTAACTGGGAGGAAGGGAGTTACAACGCGAGCAAGAGTATGGGCAGGGCGAGTGCGGATGAAAATGGGGGATAAGGACAACAAAAAAAAAACCTTGGCTTCTTATTCATTCGATTGAAAGAAATCAAAGTTTTATTTTTTATTTGGGGGGGGGATTTCCTTTTGAATTTTTTTTTTTTTTAAAGATAAGAAAATGGCGGAACTTTTTAAGTATCGTCGAAACCCATTGATGATTTATTGCTCTTTCCCCTCATTTAACCGGTACCGGCTTTGGCTATTAACATATACGGCGAGCCAGTGCGTGTGTGTGAACTAGAACACACCGACGTTTGTTTGATGTGTACGGCCGGCGCTTCTGGCCATCGTTAACTGCCGTAGTTGAAAATTATACGACAAAACACTGAGGGGACGAGGGAGAGAGAGAGCGGAGGGGAGAATTATAGCTAGGTTTAACTCACAAAAATTTTTCGGGTTCCGCAACCCTCAAATATCCTACACGAAAAATTACCTGCGATAACCTTGCGAATATGGTCGATCTGTTTCACTTGATTTCTTCCGGGGGCAAAGCTTTGCCCTGGCAACCGGATTTCCTACACCCACCATTTTTTTTATTTTTAAATAAAATAAAACATTTTGATTTCCTCCTTTTTTGACTTGTTTCAACATCTTGTCGATGGAGTGGAAATTGACGCCAGTCTATTCACTAACAGTCAAATGAAGCTTAAGTGTTTTCATGTTACGTTTCTTTCTTTTTTAGGGGGGGGGGGATAAAATACTGACGCCCTTCAAAATTTGCTTCCATTTCGATCCTCTTGCTTGTCACTCCAGACGACTATTAACACGCACAAGGCCGTGTTTGTGTCTCGTTTATTGTGCACTTGTATATTTATCTTATTTTCCTTTCCCTACTTGACTTATCCGTTCGTCTTCGCATCTCTTCACTTAATGGGCGCCCACCTTATTATTTTATCTATTTACCTAATTTTTTGTTTTCCTTCTTTCGTTTGTTCAAGTTTTCACATGGAGAGTCGTGTAATCTGTAGGTTGGCGTTAGCGTTATCAGTTTAATTACGTTGCGCGCACCTTTTGCGTCGTTCCCACCTTTTAAAACAAAAATCGATGATCTAGCAGTTGTTTTGTAGCGCTCGTTTTCCATGTTTAATCATTCTTTGATTATACCTTGATTCACTAACATTATTGCCTTGTTTCTAAAAAAAAATTAATAATTTTGAAACCATTTTCGGGATCAAACTAAAGGGGGAAACGGGTGGAATTTGGCGGCGGACAGACGCACAAAAAAAAACCTGCTTTTGCTCGTAATAAGGTGATTGGCTAAGGTTGTTCCAATCATCATCATAAACACAAGACGTGTAACAATACCCTATGCCGCCGCCACTACATTTTTTCTTTTAAACTCTTCTCCCTTTTTTGGTAGAAAAAGAAAGAAAGAAAAAAAAAAAAAAACAGTGGCTAGCGTGGCAACGCTGTGTCTCAGTCGCTTACCGGGGTGTTTGATTTACGGCACCAACACTCGCACTTTACAGCGTGTTAAAGAAGAAGAAAAAAAAAAGGTGGAGGAAGAACAGAAAGGAAGGAAAAAGAAATAGGTAAAAAAAAAAAGGGGGGGGGGAAGAAATGTGATTTACAGCTTTGCAGTGGAACTCACGGATAAAAAGGCCACTTTTTTTTTCTATCGTTGCGTTGCCGCTTTTTTATTTTTTTACTTGCTCATATGTGTATTTTTTATGTAAAGCCCAAAATGGTCTTAAAAAAAAAAACAGTAGTAGGTTTGGATCGTGAGACAAAATAATTGAACTGGATGTAAATTACGAGCCTGTGCCGCTCCGGAATTGCTTTTTGTTTAACGCCTTTTGTTTTTGAATGGCCGGTGTAGGTTTTTTTTTATTTGTCTGTGCTAAATGCGGATTCGTACGCTCGTCAATTAGTTCAGTTGTATCGATGACGAACATGAGGCGAATGAAAGGGGGGGGCGGTTTATGGCAATTTATTTTTTCTTTTCATTAAAAAAATTTTTTTTTTCAGTTTTCCTGATGTTTTGAAAATTTTTTTCCGGGCGTTGATGTATTTGAATCTATGGCGGCAAAAAGGACTTGTGATATTATTTCTTTGGTAACGAAAATAAAAATGGGACAAATGAAGAAAAAGAAAAAGAAAAATCAGAAAAAAAAATGAAGAATAAGACGGGAAAATTTTCGTCGGTATTTATAGAAAGAGCCCTCCAGTGTCCATTAATTTTTATTGCCTCTAAATCTGAATGATGGTTAGAAAAGAAGCCAAGAAAAGAGACAGAAAGATGGGGAGGAGTTTGAAAAAAATGGGGGAGAAGAAGAAAATAAGAATTTGAAGAAAAAAAGTAAATGCATTATATCCATATTGTATACACGAAAAGAAAAGGCACTTGGTCCGCGTCGCAATGAACCGAACAGCAGGTGAAATGAATCACGTTATGTATCGGGTAAAGAACTTCCTGTCTTTTCAAGTGGAACGTCGTACAAGAAAATCGTGTCCCGAAGAAGAAGAAGAAGAAAAAAACGATAATTCTTCCACACACACACACACAGAAAAAAAAAAACGGGCATTACTCCGTTTGTATATTACGCTGCTTGTACATAAGTAAAAAGTGTGTAAGAGATTGATTTATTTTCGAAAAAAAAAAAACTGGAGAAAAGACCGGACACGCGTTCAATCCGAAGAGGTCGGTGAAAAGTCAAGTACAAAACATGGAAAAATCTTTTTTTCTTCTGTGTGTGTGTGTGTGTGTGTGTGTGTGTAAGAGGTCCTTGGAAACGAGTCAACTTGTTCATGCGTTGAAATTTCTAAAACTCGCTTGCGTCCATCGTGTGATAAACGACGCTAACGTTCGTCGTTGCTACCGAGATTTTTCATTCGGCAGATGGGCTTAAACGACGCTACACGTATCATTGCCATGTATCCCCCCCTTCTTCTTTAAAAAAAAAAAAAAATTATCTTTTCCATGATGAATGTTTATCATTGAAAAGAAGTTGAAAAACGAAACGTTCAGTCGAGAAACGATTTAAAATGTTGATTTTTTTCCGGGGGTTGTCGACTGAACATCGTTCGAGATTTAGTTGCGCAATTTCCGGTGCAATACAGGAGAACGAACGCTTTTGTTTTCATCTTATAGTTCAACATCTCTTGTACGGGGTAGGAAGGGGGGGGGGAGGGGGTAGTAGTTTGTGTTTATTGTTTGCAGGTAAAAAAAGGCGAGAGCGCACACAATATAAAGGTAGGCGCTACGTGATGATGGAAGAGCTTATGCCTGGACGGATGAGTGTGTATACACTTTTTTGAGGGTGTAGAACGGATGGAAACGCAAAGGGGCCTTGACTTGAACCGCGCACATTCAACCGAGTCATGCAATCCACTACCGATCAAAGCAAACAAAAAATGTTTTTTTTTTTTTTTTTTTTCTTTCCCGGCTCCCTCCTACACTTTGATGCTTCGACGACCGCCACCTGATGGCATACCACCGAGAAATGAAAAGCTCAAAGAGAAATGGGAATAAACAAATAGGATTGCGGGGGTTTGTCGAAAAGGCGCACACGGAAAGGAAAATCGTAAATGTATGTATGCATATATTTGGAAGTTTCAGAAGAACAGCAGGTTGGCCAGTAGCGCCTTACTACCGTAGTCGTAAGTACACGTCGGTCATACTCGGAAGGGCATATCATGCGATACCCCCTCTTCTTCTTCTTTTTTTTTTTTTTTACCTAGAAAAATGTAAACAAAACACGATCGGTAATTGTATATTATCCGTCCCTCTTCTGTACGTAGCAGCTCTGTTGCAAGCTCACGGTTCATACTTTCCGAACATCAGCCGGTGAGGTTTTCGACCGAGCATATCGACTTACGTTAGTTATGCAAGGTTGATTTTGATGAATAAGTAGAATATTATTATTTATTTTTTGTTTTTATAGGAAAAATGGATGCGAAGTAGAAGACAAGGAGGGGGGGGGGAGTCATTGCTTTCTTTCGTTTTTATTTATTTATTTTATTTTTTTTAAAGAACAATAGCATAAAGGGGGGGAGGGAAAGTCAACACCCGAGCCGAACGAACGAAAAAAAAAAAGCGCGAAAACAAAAAATTTGAAAAATAAAAATCGGTTGGAAATGGATCCGGCTGCATAATCGCTTTGAACACAATCTCGTCATTCGTAATATAAACAATAAAGAAGAAATCACACACCAATCTTATTCTTATTCCGTTATAATCAACCTTCACCCCACCCCTCTCTATGCATTATTTTCCAGCTGACCGGGAACCCCCTCCCCCACCAAAAAACAGGTTGCGAATTTTAAGAACCATGTCCTTGCTCCGCGTTTTTTTTTTTTTTTTTTTTTCCCTTTTTAAAAAATAATAATTCAAACATATTTTTTTCAAGTGCTTGGTAACGATGACGACATTTTCTTTGTTTGCGTTTTGCTTCCCGGAAAAGAAAAAGGGCATGAGAATTTGTGATGTGAAGAGTTTAAAGGTTCGTCGCTTGTATGATTGCAATTGAATATCTCTGCCGGTAGCTGTTTCGAACAAAATATTTAGTAAAAGTAAAAAGCGATAACAGTGGCGAAGATTTTGAAAGAAAAGAAAAAAAGGAACGGCAGCAGGAGGCGTGTTCGGTAGCGGCCATTTGGGGCGGACTTATGGGACAGATAACACGCCCCCTCGGCGAGTTTTCTTGCGAGACTTGTCAGGATGAAAATAGAAAAAGATGGGCGAAAGAGGTTGGATATTTATAGCTGAAAGGAAAAGAGACAACAGACGAAGAAAAGATCTTACCTGGTGTGTGTGTCTGTGTGTACCTGAATTGCAGCCAAACATGAGAAAATATAGGGTAGCCACTTCAATGTGTCGCCGTTTGTAATGTACGGCCTTAGGTTCGAGCCTGGGTTAGGCTGCAAACTTTTATATATCGAAAGCATTCTATTTTTTCGTATTGAAATACGGCAGGCTCAATATTTATCGAAGAGACATTTCTATGAATTGATTATATTTATTTTTTTCTGGGTTTATATATATATATTTTTTCTTTCGTCGTTGCGTAAATATTTTCTTTAAACTGGTTGGTTTGTTCCACACAAACACGTCTATTATTTATTTTTTTTAACGACGTTCCTGCTGTTATTGTACAGTGTGCATATATTTCTTTCTCTCGCTCTTTTGTGTCTTATTTTATGTGCGACCGCTTCTTTCCCCCCACGTTTTGGATGGGTACATTTTTGCTGACGATGCTGCAGCCATTTTTCTTAAACTCTGCAGAGCAATAGTCTTTCCTTCTTTGAAAGAAAAGATGTTCATCATGTTTACGTTGTTTTCTAGATCCTCCATCAACCACCAGCCAAAGACTTTTTTTTTTTTCTTTTCTTGTTTCCTAACCAGTTTTTAACGGCCATCTGGCTAATTAGCTTTTCTGGAGAGCTCTCTAGCAGCTGATATAGTAGTCCCGTTTTTTTTTTCCCCTTTAAAATGTTATTATTGTTATTATGTAAGAGCTGGTCGCTGCAACATTCGGCACTCTCTCTCTCTCTTAACAGTCATCTGATCGCCTTGAGCTAATAGTTCAATCGATTGCTTGCGACTGATAGACGTTAATGTAATCTACTTTCTCCCGGACGTTGTATATTATACAGATTAGATTTTTCTCGTTCACCTGGACTATTATATAGGCCGTTTCAACTTTACGGTCACTTCAAAAGCCCTTCATTTTTCTTTTTTTTCTTTCTTTCTTTAGAGACAGGAGGGGGAATTAAACCGTGTTAGTGCGGAGCAAAAAGTGTAGGACCGCCCGTTGGTTTGCATAGACTTGTATACGAAGGTACACACACACCTATAGGCAAAAGGGGGCATCAGATCATATAGCCACACACACACACACACGAACACACCAGAGGGGGGGTTACATAAGGTAGCTGCTGCCGTGTGTTCTCTCTTCGGTTATAATTTTTTCGAAATTAAAAAAAGGAAAAAGTAAAAGAGAAAAGAATCGCTTTTGAAAGGGCTTCATTAACTCGATATGCTTTGCGGAGGAAAAGAGTTTTGTGCCGACGCCGCTCCGTGTGTTACTGGTAACTATAGAACTGAAAACAATGGGACGAGAAAAATGAAAGGGAAGAGAACCGATCTCATGGAAACCCCCCAATGAGGAACAGAGGGGGAAAGGGTGGCTGCCATCATTTTTTCTTATTTTTTTTATTCTGCATGATAATAGTTCAAACTCTTCTTCTTCCCCTATACAATAAGCAATCCATTTGATTTTTTTATAAATAAAAAAGGGGGTTGAAAACAGTAGAAGGGGTTGCGTGATTGTCATGCAAGTTGTGGGGTGTCGTCCATCGTGCGGTAAAAAACGAAGCACCCCGAGTGTGAAAAGCAGAGGGGACAACTGCGAAATGAACGCCAGCGCATCACCATATAGACGCAACGGCATTTGCATAATATGTAGAGCGCATAGGTTTGAAATATCGGGTCTCTCTGTCAACTTCTTTTCATTGCGCAATGTATGTGGCTCGTTTGCGCATAGCGGTCTGCCTTTTCTTACCTCTTCCCTTTTTTTTCTTTCTTTCTTTCTTCTAATATTCAAATAATATAGCAGGAAAGCTTTTGTTGTTATTAACCAAGCGTATCCTACAGATTATCATGTACGAGAGTCTTTTTTTTTTTTTTTGAACTCTAGTGCACGTTTGTTTGAAATCCCGTTGGATGATTTGATATGAATCGGAAGTGCTGCGCTTTTAATGAAATTCAATAGAATCGAACATTCTTTGAATACAACAAGCGATTTTAAAAAACTGGTAGAGTCAAGTGGATAAAAAATGGAGGAAATTCCACAGTTGCAACACTTTTTTTTCCGGATTTCGAAAGGATGTTTTCTAGTATCAACTAATAACTGTAAATATTATCTTAATACGAGCTGGGTTATTTGAACGATGGGAGCAAAAACACAAGAAAAGGAAACGTACCGTTGCCGTGTCGATCACAAGACAAAGAAGACCAGATACTTAACTTTTTTCTCTTTTTTCTTTTAAATATTACAATAAAAAAAAAAAAAAGGAAAAAGGCCAACCGAAATGATCAGGCGTGACTTGACTGGCTAATTGCTGTTGAGCATCAACTCGATCCTTGACTCAAACCGTTTTCTTCTTCTTTTTAACGTCATGTATACAACCCACAGTAAAACACAACTACTGGTGAAATAAGGAAGTGACCTTTTTTTTTCTTCTTCTTTATTTTTGTATGGAAAATGTAATTTTCTTTTCTTCTTCCTCCTCCTTCATTTTTGTGTGGAAAAGTAGTAGAAGAGTTTCAAAAGAGATAACCACCAACCAACCAAGCAAACAAATAGGTATGGCGGCATCGTCGGAATTGGTTGAAACCTGTTGAACGAGTCGAGTTTTTTCTTTCTTCCCCCAACTACTGTTGTCCACTTCTTCTTTTTTGCATATCGAGTTTGTTATGTTGTTGTTTTTAAGGAGAAAAAAGAAAAAAACTACTGTGAGTGAACTTGTTTTTTTCTTCCTCTTAAACACAGCAGAAAACAAAAGAGACGCTAGTTTGACGCTGTTGTGTTTCGAGAGGGTCTACACCCTTATGAATTTATTGTGTCGTGCGTGAGGACCACCTCGTGTGTTGCAATACAGCTCCCGAAGAAGAAAATTTTTTTATTTAATGATTGCTCTGCGTCTATATGGACCCTCCTTCGCAGCCGCCGTTGTCTGTGTTGCTGACTTCATTAACGTCTTCAATTATCTTTCCAAACCCTCCCTTCTCCGAAAATAAAAGAACGTTGAAATTTTCTTTTTCCCACCACCGTCGTACGCCACTGGTGGTTGCATAGTACCGAAAAATATAGAGCTCGCATCGTTTTTTGTTTTGTTTAAAAAAATATATATATATTTTAGGGTCTTATTATTCTGTATAGACAGAGTGAGCATAGTCAGTATCTATCCTGTTTTAAATATCTATCCCTTTCTTCTTTTTGTATGATATGATATAATATCTTCGACGGGGGCAGAATGGAACACACAAAAAAAGGGGGAAAGAAAAAAAGAAGGGCCATCAAAAACAAAAATTGACGGCGGGAGCATTTTAAATTATTTTTTACGATGGACGCGCGGGCATCAAAAAAAAGACCAAACGTTTTATTCCTTTTTTTTTTTCTAATACGGGGAACAAAAAAAAAAAAAAGAGGAAGATGAGGGGGGGGGGGGAACCTGCTGCTGGATGCGTTATATAGGGCTACACCTAATGCGGTAATCATCACCTGAGGCGGCCCATCAGCAACCAATGGCGACGGCGGCACATCAGGCGGCGGCTGCGTTCAAACAGCTGCTCGACTTGGGTGTTTTTATTTTAATGCGATACGTTAAAAAGGAAAAAAAAAAAAAAGGGGCAAGGGGAAGAAGGAACAAAGCTGTGTTAGCAAAAAGAACGCCACCTGTAAGATTTAGGGATGCGCTACCGGTCCGTGGCGTCCGTTGCTATGGGTTACCATTCTTTAACTTCGTTTGATTTTCCTCGGCCGCAAATCCAATCGACTGCATTTCTTATTTCTTCCAGTCTTCAGTCAATTAAACAGAAATGATGATAACGAGGAGAAAAAAGAAAAAAAACAATGGATGCAATGGATGGGTAGATTTTTTGTTGGGGTCTGCACGTGAAAGAAACGCAACCTTGTACGTTTGATATACACACACACACACACAAAAAAAACGAGAGATTGTAATTGAATTTCAGTTCGAGAATGAGGCAGATAGCCTCAAGGCCAATCTGTATGTTCTACTAGATTATTTTTTTCCCCCTTTTTATTTTCTTCTTCCTCTTCACTGATGTTCTCCTTTTTTTTTTTCGATTCAAGGCAATCACCATCTGTAATAATAATCATGCGCCAGAAGGCAATCAGGGCCAGAGCAAAAAGCATTTTTGTGCGTAGGCTAATATATCTTGAGACTATAGCGATGAAGATCAGGCGATAGCTAAAAAGAAAAAAAAATTGATCTCCACATCGCATGCATCTAAAAAGAGATGCCTCGTCAATTGCTCGTGTATCGTTTAAATTCGGTTAAACACGACAGCTACACTTTTTTTTTTTTTTTTTTTTACGTGAAAAGGTCGCCGTATGGCGTTCGAAGGCGATGCGGAAGAAGACGCCCTTTTTGGCAATAGTTGGTGGGGGAGCTGTTGGGGCTGATGCGATTATACTTAATCACGCCCGAGCGACGTCAACACACTCTAAAAGAAAAGCAAGCGGACTGTCTGCCGTGTGCTTGTGCGGCAATGGCCATTTTAACCGCGATGGAAAGTAGCAACTCTGCCCCCCTTTCTTCTCGTTTTTGAATGCTTGAACAAGTGCTGCAACGCGAAGATCGGCAAGCGACATCAAAGTGTGAGGGACGAGGGCGAGCAGCACGGATCGGGGCAGCCGAGAATTCCGTCAACCGTCTGGAGGCGAAGAGGGATTGCTCTCTGTACGTGCGGGCATTACTTTTTTCTTTCTTTTTTCTTCAACTCGTTTCCGTGCTTCTATTTTCGCCCCTCTTCCATCGTCGGTCGTAAACTTAATGAACACGGTCGGATGACTCGTGATTGGATGCGAGCACCAAGGTCTGCTTAAATGTAGGACACAACGATGGCGATGTAAAAAGGATTTTGTTTTCTTCTTCTTCTTCTTCTTATCTTGCACGTAGAAACGAAGTGAAATTCTGTGCTTTAATTTTTTTGTTATCCTTCAATTTCGAATGAGAGTGCACGTCAATTGGGAAGGAGAGGGGAGGATCTGTGTAAATGTGAATCGTCATTGAACAGCGACAACTTCAAACAAATAGGGAAACAAATAAAGGCGACGTAATAGACGTGTGTGTGTGTGTGTGTGCAGGTCATCAACACATACACACTCGATGAGTTCTTCTTTTTCCTGGTAACAGACGAAGAGGAAGGAAAAAAAAAAAAGTTAAACGTCATCGTCGTGTCATGATGATAACCATTTCCCTTATTTTTTTTCTTACTTGTTATTCCTTTTTGTCGTAGCCCCACGTTGTCGTCGCCACTCACGTTCGAATGGCGAGGCAGATGAGGTGACACGGTAACAATGACGTGGAAAACATGTGTGCAAAAGGAGACACACGCAGGGGAAGAGCCAAGTTTTTCTATTTTTTTCTTGTGTCTATTATTATTCTAGCCTCTCTTATTTCTGTTCACTTCTTGATAAACAGCTCGACCTGAACGTCTCTTAGTTTTTTTTTTTGAATATTATTGTTTGCTTCAGCATTTTTTTCCAACCAGTCAGTACAGACTAAAATAATATGAGCGGCCATTTCTTTTTTTTTTTCTTATTAAAAAAAAAAAAAAACTCTTCAAATATGACATCTCATTTCAGTTGATTGTCGCGCCTCTCTTTCCCTGGAAAGAAGCGACTATCGTCTGTCAATTGACACAATAGGATTCGAGAAAGTTTGGTTCTTTTAAACGCGTCCCTATTTTTTTTTTCGCCTCTTCGTTTTCTTTGTTGTTTCTGCTGTTGTCTCTTGTTTTCCCCCCTCCATCAATAAATACAAGACTGTTTAGCTGAGACGGGAAGCATATGCAGATGGGATTTTGAGGGGGGGGGGATGTTATTGGCGTCTTTTATTCCGTCACGTCTTCCTGCATTGTTATTGTATGATCTCGTTTCTAGTCATTTCAGACATTCAAGAAAAAGAGAAAACGAGTCACTTCTTTTTCGTCACTAAACTTATGAATAAGATGGATCATAATAAGCTCTTTAGGATTCGATTAGATCTACTCCCCATACTCGAGAACGGATAGCGTTTGCCGCTCGGTTTAACTCGATGATTATTATTTATTTTTTTTTTTTTAAATAGGTCTTTATCTTTTCTTTTGAATTGTTTGAGAAGAAACAACAAATGCCAGTTTGGTTGATGCGTTCGAAATGAAATAACGCGGACTAAACGGAATCGTTTACATAACAACACGACGAGGTTTGCCCAGGTGCACCTTCCCGAATTGATTTTAAAAGAAAAAGAAAAAAAAAAAAAAATGCTGTTCACGTTTGTTTCGTTTGGCGCAAGAATTAAATGCAGGGAATTTATTATTATTATTATTTTTTTTCCCTTTCAACTTTGGGGGAAGGGAACGGATTGTCTGCGGACGAGTTATATCAAACGAGCAGATCGATGACTAGAACCGTTGAAGTGATGATCCAATTTACTTGAGCACAAGACCCGTTTTATTTCTGTTATTTTCTTTCGTTTTTGTTTTTGTTTTTTTTCTCTTGAACTAATTCATTGTATTTTTCTTTGTTTGTTTGTGTGTGTGTTATCTTTTTTCACAGAGGTGACAATCAAGCAGCTGAAGGAGAAGGTCCGCCAAGCTGAAGAATCCCTGGAACTAATAGTTCAGGTAAGAAGTTGTTCTTGTCTTATAGGAAGAAAAATACCCTCACACACATACGCGTATAGATGTTGTAATTCGCGTTTGATTGTCTTCCTTTATTTTTCTTGCTTTTCTCTAACTACTACTACTACTGCTTGTTATCTTTGGTTGATTGCTTGATATCCCCATTCCATCAACTTTTTTTTTTTTTTTTTACCTTTTGCGTTCGCTCGGTAGCCCCCGGAAGGGGCAAACAAACGAATCAAACCAGTTTTTTGTTGTTTTTTCCTTCCACTTTTTCGTGTGTGTGTGTGTGTGTGTGTGTGTGTGTGTTAACCATCGTTTTTATTTTTTTGATGATGCATTGGTATACCTGTAAACAACCTTGCCGCTCGGCATTCTCTCTCACACACTATTTTATTTGTTATCGCTCGTCTCGCCTTGTATTGATAGCGAGGAAGACTTTAAGAAGATTCAGCCGGTCTTTTGTGACAGAAAACAAAAAGGGGGGAATCCGATGTCAAAGGTTCAAATTAACTATTTTTTTTTCTTTGTAAAAACGTAATCGCGGTACTACTTAAATTTGCCGCCGTCGCTTGATCAAGAAATCCGACATTACAGTTCTTGATCTACTCGTCTAATCTCGATGACGTTTCAAATGTTTTCCCGCGCCCCCATAAATCTATTTCGCTTTTTTTGGTTGTGTTGTTTTTGAGGTCACATTTTTTTGTTTCCTTTCTCTTATTTTTCCTCTGAATTACTCGGGGAAAAAAAAAAAAAAGGAACGTTGAGAATCTTGTCATTTGAACTTGATGTGCTTGTCGGACTTGCACACAACGGTGAAACGTGTGAACCAATGAAAGGGAATCTTTTCGTCGGCGAAGCAAGTGAACGCAGCTCAACCGCAAGTCGAACGAAATAGACACTGACATCTTTGTGCTTTCTTTTTCTTAACACTTGGTTGTGTTTCTCTTCAACCCCCCCCTCTCTGTAAAACAAAACAAAAAGGAGAGGACATTAACGATGGGACTTTAACGAAGCGGTGACGGAGAGACGACAGCCGCGTTCGTCCAGCTGCCGATGTCTCTTTTGTCAGGGCTCGATGGCCGACTGTCCAGACGAGTTGACGAGACTCGATGTAAACTAGATGGGTTGACGTGTTCGCTGGTAATAGACACTCGCTGGAAAACGCATATCAAAATGGCGGGGAAACCAAAAAAAAAACGAAGTAAAAAGTTTAACGCGTCCCGATCACGCCCTCTGCCGCTGCCGTACTTATTAGACAACAACTAAATGCGTATATACATGAGGTGTTTGATTATTATATACTTTTTTTTTTTTCTTCTGTGCTTTGCGGTCAAAAAAAAAAAAATAAAAAAAAATATGAATACAGGAAGACGGCTTAATATGTAACAGCACCGCCATCGTTTTGCGGCATTTGACTTCTGTTTTTTTTTTTTTGTTGTTTTTAGGAAGGGGGGGGTTTCTTACTACAACCCACAGATGGTTCGTTTATCGAACTTTCTATTTGACTTTTGTAGCCATGGAGCGTTTCACGTGTACGCTTGGAAAACGAAACAACAGAGTTTTTGAAAGACAAGTAGGGAAAGAGAAAAAAAAAAAAACATCGTCTATAGCCAAGGAAGAAAAGAAGAATGATTCAAACATTGAATTGGCCTTTGAACTCGAAACTCTGATGGTTCAATGAAGACTTCCTGTCGTGCTCACGAAATTGTGTGCGCGTCTAGCATTGGATATATTTACATACGTCGTAGACAAGGGGGGGAAAAAAAACCCGAGTAGCAACGATAGAGCCCTATAAATCTCCAGTAGAAACATTTCTTTCCTCTTGTTCCAGCCAAACCGTCCACTCTCTTGCATCATTCTTTCTGTTCATAACACAATACCTTCAGTCATATTTTTGATTAGACCCCAAGAGGTCAGGTGAAACACACACACGGTCGCATATAAAGCCCTTTTTTTTCTTTTTCTCTTCCATTTTTTTTTAAGAAGGGGAAATGTGGGACGCTCGCCAAAAGTTGTACATTTCGATGTTGCTCTTTTTGGTGTGGCCATCCCACGTCGTTCAGTTTCTCGCACAGCAAAACTCGTATCAACTTTTGCTTCACTGTGTATACACACAGCACACAGACCAGAAAAGAATATGGAGTTTATACGAGGATGATGGATGGTGTTCGCATTAAGCTAACGATCTAAATGAACTGTTTGGCTAGAGCGGGGCGCGCAAGTTTTTTCGGGGTTGTTGATGAGCTCTCCTCCACCTCCTTTTTGGCAGACAGAGAGAGAGAGAGAGAAAACGCACGCTGCATGTCTGTGTAATATAGCCCCCCACGATATGTGTGTTAAGCCCAGTCCGTTTTGTGTGTGTGTGTGTGTGTCGTCATTTTTCTGGTGGTTGCTGGAAACAATCATAACAATCACCGCGGGAGGCTACCAGCAGTCAACCGGGAAAGAAGAAAAAAAACTTTTCTCTGGTTGTCGTCGATTCCTCGGTTGAGGGCGGGCGTAGTAGTAGTAGCTAGTAAGTAATCTATAAACACTAGACCGTGCTAAAGGAAGAAAAGAGAGAGAGGCCTGGAACTTTTGTTTCATTTTTGTTTTTGAACTGGTATAAAATAAAGGGCAGCACTACGGTTGATGGATGAGTTCTAGATTGAGCTTAGCCAAAAGAGAGAGAGAGAGACCCAGCAACGCGCACATATCGTGCAAGAGCAACAGCAGCGAAACGTGGGAAATTTAAAGGAAAAGTCTCGTTTTTTCAACAAAAAACACAAAAAAAAAAAATGAAAAGAAATATAGCCTGTTATTGGGCTCACGCTATACACCACGTCATCCTCTCACCGTTGTGTGTTGATGGCTCGGCACTGGCTTGTATATTATGTTACACTCTTCTCTATCTCTCTCTCTCTCTCCATATAAATATACAGGTGGAAGGCGATGATTGTTTGTATCCGCAAACGAGAATCGGAAATGCTCAATCTCTCCGGTTTTTTCTTTTTTGTTTCATCAAAAACAACGACACAACACTGAAAAAAAAAAAATGAATGTTGCAATGAAAAACATCTGGCGTCTTTGTTTGATGGCGTCGACTTAAGTGCGATATGTAACGATCAACGGCGGGTCTAGCACAACACATGCATCAGCGGAAATGCAGCAAGACGTTGAAGGAGAACCCCGAAAAATAACTTCAAAACAACAAAAAAAAGAGCCACAGGGTAAAGCGGATATTGTACGCGGATCATTACCTTTCCCTCTATTGCCTTCCCCCCTTATTGTATTTGTACTGTACGCACAGCATTGCGTGAGTCGTCCGTGTTTCTCTCGTTCGAGCCACACACACTGGTCACTGATGGACCGTTCTATCCGAGAAATATACACGTAATAAGCGGGTGTGTATATTTGTATACGTGTGTGTGTGTGCGGTCTGTAACGTGTAATCCAGCTAGTGTGTGTGTGTGTGTACAAGACATTATTTAGATGACAGGGAACTCAAACGTTCTTTCTGGTATGCACACCCTCGCCCCAATTAATATATTGGACCAAACCGCTAAAAACGTAGACACTCTCACGGAAAACATGATGGAAACTCGTAAAACTAACAAAATAGACGAGAAAAATAAAAAAGGGGGACAGCGATGATAAGACAGACAAGGTGGTGATGTGAGGCTTTCTTGCGGTTTTCGCTACTCATTTAACGACGGAAAAAAAAGAGAAACAAGTGGATACACGATGCAACATACGGTCATTGGACAGACGGGAATTTCTATTTCTTTTCAAACACAATTTTCGTGATAACTTGAGATGATTGGCTCTTACCGAGGAAAAATTGCGCTCCTTCGCGAAAAGGTAGTCAAGACAATCGATCGATAATTGGTCATTCCCCTTGGCTATTATCGACCCTCACTCACTGGACTAAGTTTCCTGCTCCTTTTTATTTTAATCCATCCGTCTGTCTGCTCCTCCCCTCTTCTCCATTGCGCCTTTGTTTCGTACGTGTCGATCCATCAACGTTTTCTGAAGGTACTCGAAACTTGTGTTAGCTCCTGCTGCTCTACATATCGTACAAAACTAAAGAGAACTCGGTTCAGTATGTATGTATATTTTTGTTTTTTTTTTGCGGCGGAAGGTGAAACGCCGGGATCAGCTGGTGATCGGTAATATAGGCAAGCGTATATAGAAAAACCAGAAATTGGGTCGAACTCGGCTGTCCAGCAAAACGCGCACGCACACGGTCCAAGAGCGGACGGACCACATCCATCAGCCGATCTGAGACTGTATAGACACGCTCGTTATTATTCCCACATCTCCTCCTCTTTTCTTCCATTATTCGTTTTTATTTTTTTGGACACGAATTTTTAGGTGGAAACATTGCCGATAATCGAAAAAAACTAAAAAAAAAAAAAAAGTACAAACCATTGCCACCGACCATCAGATAGTCGAAAATAAACGAAAGGTCAGAGGTGTTTTCTCTTAACGAAGATTGTGTTTACTTAAAAATCCATAAGAAATGAGGGAAATCTTTGTTTTCTATAGTAGCATGATGGGATGCAATTGAAAAAAAAAAAGAACCGGAAGAGGGGAAAAGAATGGATGCGTTTAGATAGAAAAAAGAAACAAGATTCGTCGTATGTGGTAGTATAGTTTATCGGATGGCAATTTCATCGATGGTGGGTGGTCGCAGCGGCGCCAACGATCGGATTGGATCCTGTCACGCAACCTATGATTCAGACAGTCGGAGCAGGGGCGCCCGTTTCGGATGTACTACGTTCACAATTTATGGATGCGAATCAGGAAATATAATAGCGTCTATGCATCTATTGCGCTCCTAAATTGAAATGGACGACAGATTCTTGCGTCTTTTCATTGCGTCGTGGACGAGAGTGTTGCAGTCGACTTGATCACACGCTCGGAATTTTTGATCCCATTTTCGTTCGTTCGACGAACGACTCCACCCTTTTTATGGGGTCGTCTTCGCATCTAGCGAAGCCCAGATGTTTCGCACCTTTGCCCAACATCACACGGACACCAACTCCTCCGAAAAATGAAAAGCAGCTGATTTCGTGTATCCGAATTCTCCGAGTCCCCACGTCTAGTTTGCAGCGCTATCTCGATTGCATCTTTTTATTAGATTTTGACCGTAGCATAATAGTTTTGCGCGTGTCCCTCTAAGATTTCCTAATTACGTTCATCACACGCCCGTCCATAACGTACACTGTTTTTTCATTTCCCAATTTTTTTTTTTTTTGTGCTTTTTCTGTACTGCGGGACGACTACAAAAGACACACGCGCATTTCATTGGGCCGCGATATGACGCCACTGTGCGCGCTAAGGTTTCGTCGTCAATCTTTATCGTTATATATCAGCGATCCCTGCAGGAGACCCCCTCTTTTTTTGTGTGTGTGTGTGTGTGTGTGAAAACTAATTAATTCCAACGCTGCTTTGTAGCCGTCTAATATCGCCCCGGAACGTCCAAGCGACGCTGCTGTGCCAGCGTGTGTCAACCTTCTCTTCTACCTTTTCAACTGTAAAGGCAATTACCACCCATTGAAAATTTCTCGTAACCCCTCTCTCTCTCTCTCTCTTTCTCTGTGTGTGTGTGTATGTCCCATATTATATATCTTTTCATCCCACCTTCCCTTTTTAACACGCAGCTCTTCGGCATATGTGCCATGGTGCCCCTTCGTTTTAGCCATCGGTCATATCGATTTGGGTTGGAAAGCAAAGCTCATTTTTTTTTTTTGTGGCCCTTAGTCGTTCTTATTCATCAATCCCCACCCATCTTGTATATATTTGATGCGTGCGTGTTACACATCCTTTAGCTACCCCTCCCATCTATATAGAACCCCCATCGCATCATCGTTACTGATATATGGAGTATATCTACAATATGGGTGTGTACTTGCTAGTCGTATAGCTGCAGTCTATACGTATAGATTTACTACTACTTATAATATAACGGAAAGGTACAAAAAAATAAATAAAAAAAAAAGGGCTCGGTTTGAATCAATCGCATCCGTGACGCTTTGAAAAACTGCTGCTATGAATAAGAAAATGATTCCATTTTTTTGCCAAGGGGAATATGTAAAAGAAAATCTTGGGCCTTGTCATCGTTCTATTATGATGGAAATCTTTTTTTTTAATTCTTTTTCTCTGGAAAAGTATCTAAAAGTAAAAACAAATTAAAGACGCTGTATAAGTGTGTCTCGTGGGATGTTATAACTGTCTGTGGGCCCGGTCAAGAATCCTATAAATTTTTTATTTTATTATTATTTTTTTAAATCTGTACCTAAGCTCCCGACCGACATTGAACGGTTGTGTAGCAAGCGGTATATCGGATCACAAATACACACACACACGCTTAAAAAAAAAGAGGAAAAGAAAAATGAAGCAAAAGCCGCAAAAATGAAGAGAATGAAAAGAAAAACCGAAAGAAGAATGTCGATCGAGAAAAAGAAGTCGGGGAATATTGTGGGAACTAAATGGCTCGTGAAATGTTACCGGTATCCGGGCACGCCGTTCAGCTTTTGCGCTATATACCACTAACCATTTATTGCACCGATGCATTTTTTTTTTTTTTTTTTTGTCTTATTATAATATTGTAAACTCGAAAATAACGAGATCGGTTGATACGCGTCATCCGGATCTGGCCACGAAATGACGGGCCATTTCGGCGTGAAAAAAAGGTAAAGAATAGAAAGAGGGAAAGAAAAAAAGAAAAAAATCAAATCAATAATGGCCGCCAATTTGTTCACCGTGTGCTTTCCTAATAACTATCCACCGCAGAATGTGCAAGTTGGGCGCCATCAATTCGATTGGAGGTCAAATGTCAAGTGTTGGGTGCACCACTTATCGGTGTGACAATGGCCTGACGACAAGAGGCGTCTGCTCTTGATCCCATCCAAACAGGCAGAGACCACGTTTTTCTCACAGTTCGTCTCGTGTGTGTGTGTGATTCCCTTCGCCATGCAAGGACTGGAAGCGTTTCTCTTTCGAATGGGTAAAGAATGAGGAAATTCGGCATTCTTCTTGGTTTATTGCTTTTACAAGAAACATGAACGCAGATAAGAATCTTTAGGTTGGCAGCCGGTCGGCTTGGTGGGACCTCGTGTGGATGCTTTTTTGATAGACTCGCTCGTACGCCGTCATAAAAAACACAAAAAATGTGTATCTATGAAAATTTGGTGGACGGTGCTCGTAATTGGCAGCTGTGAAATCCACAATGGGAGCAGTAGAGGCATCAAACTCGTTTCTTTTTGGGAGAAGCTCGCCGCCACCATGCCCGCCTTGTATATATATTACTATATGCATCTAATATATATCTGCTGCTGGGCTAAATGGGCACCAGCAAGAGAGGCCACACCACGCTGTGGGTGTTTTGTGTGTCCACATGTGTTGCCCAGTTCAACGAGCAGTAAACACACAATCTTCACCAAACCGTTCTCTCTGTCTCTCTCTCCCTGAGCTAATTAAGTAGATGGTCATTTCTTTTTCGAAGAAGATTAAAATACCCCACCTCAAAAGTTTATTTCTTTTTGTTTGGTTCTGTGAGAGACTTTTGGTGCATATGCAACAGATGCTAGACAGTTAAGTTTTGAGCATTGTTTTGTTGTTGTGGAGCATTGATTGTAGTGCCTTCCCAATTTAATTTTGTTTCCTCCTTTTCCTTTTTTACGATTTCAGAGTCGAGTAGAGGAGCACGAGGACGTCCTAAGGAGCCAATTCGAGGAGAGGGAACGTGAGTTGGTCGAGTTGAACCGACTGACTGCCCATCGTTTGGCCCAAGCCGAATCGAAATTCGCCGCCCAGCAAGCCAGTAAGTTGATACCGCCATCTTCCACACACACACACACATTGAGCGGCTTTGAGTGATGATAATGTATGCTGGCCGTTATACAAATTGTCTCTCTCTCTCTCTCTATCCATATACGACTCCAACAACTCGTACATTATCATGTTTTTCGGTCCACGCTCTCGAGGTCATCGTCCCATTTCCGTCTCTATTTTCGTTTCTTGTCCGTCATGGAGTGTTCGCACACACGAGCCACGCACTTTGCATTCGTTTTTCTCTCATTGCACCATCTCACGCCGTTAACAGATCGATGATGAATCGAAACTTGTGTTTTTGATTTTGTCCGGTTCACAGACAACGTGACTGACCTATCTGATCCTCTTGCTTTCCCAACTGGCCACCCTGCAGTGCATCATCGAACTTGATGTAAATACAGGAGGCCGAAAGACAACAAAAACATAAAACTCCCGAAAAAAGAAAAAAATTAATTCCCAGAGATACGAAAAAAGTGCTGATGGAATATTTACTACTTTTGAATGAGATAAACACCAAAGATTTTTTGATGGCGGATCACGACAGAAAAAGCCAGATCGTATATGTGTGTGTGTGTGTGTAAATAAGAGAAAAGGCCATCATCAATGCTCATGTTATACCATGTGCGATATTCCAATGAATCTTTGATGTCTTTTACAGCTGTCACTGAACTGCAGTCGGAACTGTTCGACGCAAAAGCCGGAGCCGAAGTCATTTCCCATGCCAAGTAAGTCGAGCACAACAGTTTCACTAGCCGATACGTATTGCTTGCTGTTATTTACTGCTTCTTCCAACTATGAATACCCCTCTCTCTATTTTTCATTATACGTGTTATGACTCTCATTCGGGGGGGGGGCGTCTTTGAGCTTGCGACAAGCCCAAAAGTATCCGCTTTTTAGCGAAAGGGTTGGTCGCTTGTAAGACGTACGGCAGCTGGAATGAATGACTAATGCGGGAAAATTGACAGTCCTCTAACTTTTTTTTTTTTTAAATAGGGAGTAGTGCAAATCGGTGTCAATGCCGGCTGCAAAGTTATTATCAACCCGTCCCCCCCCTTTTCTCTTATCTTTCCCGCATTAAAACCGTTTTTCCCTCTGTACACCACGTCCTCGTTTGGAAGGGGGGGATTCAAAAAAAAAAAAGTCATCGACTAAAAGCTGTTGGTACACGTCGTGCATGTTTGATTGAGCTTGAGACGAACGCTTGCTGGCAATGAGCAAACAGTCATTAATGATTGTTTGTTAATGACAGATGGACGGCCGTCTAAGAGGAACTATTTAATGCCCCATGTTGTTGAGCTTCTACGCTTCATGATATTACATTATGCATACGCTCAATGGACGTTTTTTTTTAAATATATATTTTTCTCTTTCTATATTTGCAGGCTCGACGAAATTGAAATATTAATGCAGGATCTGGATCGAGCTAATCAGGTAGGAAACTCTAAAACAGCCTAGATCTGTAGTATTTAGAATTGCGTTTGTATTTGCGTACATTTCCCCCCCACCCCGTCGCTCTTTGGTGGGGGGGGGGGAGGCCCTTCTCCCACTGCGTTTCGAATACTTGATTAAACGCTGTGAATAGCTAATTGGAAAGGCATAGGGCGAAAATTCCCCGTTGACGAAGGCCAAGTTTCATCAATACAGCGCCCACACACACACATCTACTGGAACGGGCTATTCGTCGTTGAGCCTCTCTATGCCAGTTGCCATAGATAGTAAATGGGGAAAGTGGTGGGGGCTCCATTGCTAACCGACCACCATCTCAACTTGTGTGTTAACAAAGTCCTTTTTTTTTTTTTTCTTTCCCCACATTTTGCGTGGCAGTTTCAACTCAATTTGTCGATACCCGAATGATAGCGTGTACTGTCAAGCTTCTTATTTTTTTATTTTTTTTATTTTGATTTATTTTTTTCTCTACTGGAGGAAATAGTAAGGTGCTGTGCGTAATCGGTCCTTTAGTTATCTAACGACTACTATCCGACTGGGCCAATTATCATTAGACGGCCTATTGAGTTTTGTTGGGGCTCCCCCCCCCCCCTTGTCGTACAAGCAGAAGAGACTTGTATGTTTTGTCGTTAAACTGCGTATTACTATACCGATCTGATTGAAGGTTTGTGTGTTTTCTTTCTCTTCGGTCGTCTAGAGAAAAGAGATCTAACGACAAAAGGGTATAGAAGAGAGTCGTACCAATTAGAGGTGGTGGAATCGAATGCGTGGTTATTTTTATTATTATTTTTTTTTATACATCCGACTGTGCCGTGAATGAAAAGAAGAAAAGGGGAAATAATATAAGAGGGGCTCATCATTAGATGTTGAGGTTCTCAGAGACTCTGTCTCCTCTTTCCTGTGTCTGTGTGTATTCTGTGTGTGTGTGTGCGTATATGCACACATTTGAATAATAGAACAAAAATCCCCTCGAAGAGGAAATGATTTATGAATGGAGGGGGGATCAACACACACACACAAAAAAAAGGAGAGCTTCTTTTTTTCTTTTCTATCTTCTTTAGTTTTCCTTTCGAAAAAGTCGTCTATAATCTATCCATCTTTCTCTGTGTATATATTTATATACATACCAGTCCACATGTATATAAAAAGAGTATCGAATCCCCCATGTGTGGTCCCTTATCGGATCAGCTCAATATCGAAATGTTAGTGGCAAAGGCAAAAGAGAGAGAGAGAGATATGTTTACTGTGCGTTGAGCCAATGGCTTTATATTTCTTCTCTTTTTTCAGTTCGTATTCTTTTCGTGTGTACTTTGTTGTTGCATCTAGTCTCGGGCTGGTCTGCGGGTCTTTAGGGCTAGTCCTTGTTGTAGTTTCTTTCTCTTTTTTTTTTTACGCATATCGTCGTCTCGGATTTTTTTCTTTGACGTTTCGTTCGATCGCTGGCCAGCGAGAGCCTAGATCGATCTGAACCCGCACGCATTGAAATACAAGCACTCAACGATGTAGCATCTATCTGTGTTTTTCAAACTTTGAAAAAAAAAAAAGGAAACCACCACCCACCCCCTTTAAAAAAACAAACAAAACAAAAACATGTAATAATATATTGTCCTGTCTCAATGTCATTTCCCGCATAAAAGTCTTGTTTGTTGGCGGCTGTCAAACAAATGGAAGGACGAAAGAAGACGTAAAATTTATAACAACCAATGAAGGATTGGATTTTTCGATATATATTTTATGCGTACTATGACTAGTTTGTATTGTAAAAGAGAGAAAAAAAGGGGGGTGGGGGTGGGGAAGGGGGTGGTGGGGAATTTTTGGTAACCTTGTCGTGACCGTTTCATTTTTAAAATATATTTTTATTTGTGTTGCTTTTCTCCGTTTACTGATCGATTGTGTGTGTGGTTGATCTTTTGCTTCTCGTGATACTCTTGGATGGGATATCCTGGCTCGATTTGCGCCCGAACGGAGATTGCGGAGCAACATGCATTTCCGCATCAATTTCACTTCCGGTCGGTTGCGTTGAAAAGGATTATTTTTTTTTTTCGGGGAAGGGGGAGAAAGTCGATGACAGGTGACATAGCTGCTTTTCTTTTTTTTTTGGGTTTGCGCTGCACTTTTTTAGCCTACGCCTACGCTTAAAATAATAATAATAAAAAATCAAACAAATATCGATTTTTAAAAAACTATCTAAAATTGGGTGGTGGGGGGGTGGGGAGAGATCATCGAATAAGAAAGTTCATTGGATCCCACTTGACTGGTACTGCGAACTGTCTGTTAGTGCAAGATTGATGGACGTTTGACTTTGTTTGAATATCAATAATTATTTAAAGTGTACCAAATGAAGGCCCGTTTTCCCTTTTAGCGTTTTTCATTTGTTTTTGGCTTCCTACTTGACTCGTTCCTCGAGGGTATTAGGACTGGCCAACACGAGTTCCGGCATCCGTTTCTGGATCGCCAGTCGTTCGCTTTCTCGGGCCGGATTCATAAACTCTGTATGTCGAAAGCGCCCCGCTTCAATTAACAATCATTTTGTGTCTTTTAGCCGATGATGAAAATTCCATGTCTTTATATCTCCCCCTCCTCCTTTTGACTTGTCTCTTCGCTCTCGGCTCGATATTATATGCACATACGGTATCGTTACTATTTCGTTTCGCCCCTTCCTTCCGCCTTGTGTGTGTGTGTGTGTGTGAAAATTGCCCAGCCTTTCACTGAATGGCGGAGGGCATTAATCGCTTGCCGGGCCCGCTTTTCTTCTCTCTCTCTCTCGGCTTTTGCCAATTCAATTCCAATTGGAACCGTTTTAATGAATCGGCGACGCTTGCACAGCTCCTACCTCGCAGTTCTCAATGTCTTCTATATTACATTATTGCTCAGTCTTTGCGGGAGCGAGGGGCAAAAATGTGCTTCGGTACAGAGACGATGGGCTGAATTAAATCGCAATCATCTCGACCGTCTCGCAGAAGAAGAACGCGGGCGAGACGGTCCGTTTTCAATCTTGGCGACGCCTCGAGCTCCCCTTTGTATTTGTTTAGTTGATTTTTCCGTTTTGTCCCTCCATATCGCCGTGCTGTCTGCGACGTTTAAAAAAGAGCAAAGCCAAAAAGATGATGGCTGTTATTCGTATTATTCAATGGAAGTGGCGTTGCCAATTTTCTAGCGCCTTTTTTTTTTTTTTTTTGTTGGTTGGCATCTCTTCTTTCGTTTCTATTTGAACAACATATCTTTTGTCGATTTCTTCGAATGTGCGACGTGCAACTGTCAAACCGCCTCTCTTTTTTTTGTTGAGTCGAGAGCAGCAACAGCTGATTGACACCTTTGCACGTCGTCTCAAACCGGGGCTTGGCGCCTAATCGATAAATAAATAATAAAAAATAATAATAAAATGAAAAAAAAATGGAGTCACTCTCGGGAAAAATAGAGGGGGGAAGGGAAAGGGACTTGTTTAATAGCGCAACTAGGAGTTCACTTTTTTTTAAAAATAGGAATTTCATCGTTTTGATGACGTGTCAATTTCTACTGAAAAAAGGACCAACACGTCGATGAGTTACATCATCGAGACTGCGGCCGTTGACCGCATCAGTGGTCTCCAACGTCTTGATCTGAGTCATTCAGTCAAGTGTCCATTGCAGCGTGTAATTTTCGAATGAAAGAAACGAACAATTTGAAAGAAAAAACCGGTTGAAAAACGTGAAAAATCGTAAATTTTTGCTGTTGATTGAAATTGTTGATTTTTGAAAATTATTATTTCGATCACGACGAACGATACGGTTGGAAGAATCGTTGGCCAAGATGCGCAAATCAAACCGACAGGTCTACTTTGTTCATTTTATTCTTTGTCTTCTCCGTGGCATCTCACGCGTCCCTCTTGTTCTTATTGCGTGAGTCGTTCTCTTGTGCCGAGTGCCCTAGTGTCAATTTGGTGTGGATGTGAGAATCGGACGAGAAGCGACACACTCAAAATAAAAATAAAAACAAAAAAAAACAAACAAGAAGGAAGCAAAAGAATTTCAAAGACAAAAAGAATGGAATAAATAAATAGCCAGTTGTAAGAATCAAAGAAAAAGATGGGAGACACACGAGAATAGAGGGGTAGAAAACGAGTTATTGACGACGTGACGGAACCTATTTTGTAGGCCATTTCTCACCGATCGAGCCATCGGCCGGGGCCCCCCTCTTTGCATCCACCACCTGTTTCTACCGTTTGTCTATGTCTTTGCGCGCTGAAGATCCCTTTTCGTCTTTTCGTAGAGAAAGAAGAAGAAAGATGCCGAGTGACAACTCGCTTAAAAACTGGTCACTCGCTTTGGCTTTTCAGGTCCCCATTCTCTCCCTCTCTCTCGATCCACCTGAAAAAGAAGAAAGAAAAAAAGAGCATTTACATAAATAGCAGACCGACAAGGTGAAGAACATGGTGAGTGAATAAAGAATCCGAAAAACAAAAACGAACGACGATCGAAAGGGGGGGGGGGACAAGCTGATTGAATATGTATCAGAAACAGTTTGTTATTCCTCTCGTCCGCCTTCCACGATTACTACGACGACAAAGACTTGGGCTACTATATTTACAACTTTTTTCGTTGTGTGCTTCCCAGGTCGTCCTGCGCTAACACACACACACACACAGCTGACTGCCGCCGAACATACACACAGACACGCGTTTGACCGTGACAAGATTCCTGTTCAGGAGGAGGACCCCGTACAGAAAAAGAAAGTAGAAAAAAAAAAGAATAATGAAATAGAAAATTCCGTTTCTTTTTTTGGGGTCCATCACATTGGGGAAGCATTGACAGAGGGCATTGTTTGTTATACATATCTTTTAACCAGGAAAAATATGAAAGGGAACATAAAAAATGAATAAAAAGTTTGAATGTAAGAAGAAGAAGAAGAAGGAAAAAGAAGGACGTGGATTAATGTGTCCTCAAACTCGGCAAATAACCTATACATCCCTGCTCGATGTGTAACTATCTTTCCTTGTCGTTTCTCGCCGCTGCCATCACGTATAAGAAACACAGGGGTCTATCTCATTCCTGCCTTTTTTCTTTTCTTTTCTTTTTTTACCAGCTACTATTTCGTCTCTTGCATCTTGTTGAGCACCTTGAAAATGCCAATGTCACGGCCGGCATTATTTCAATCTCTCATTCTCTTTTTTGTTTTTGTTGTGGGTTCCACTTGTTTTTCTCAACCGGCCCTGCTTGTCCAGTTAATGCCTTTTCTTGTGCAAGTCAACAAGCTGACCAATTAAATAACACACGAATCGACACGATCCCTTCCTCTTCATTTGGGCATCACGCCGAGGGTCACACCTTTGTGTTATCGGCCTCTCTCTCTCTCTCTCTTTCTTTCTTCCCCCGTTTTTTATTTTACATTATCGCCAACACCCTGCGACTCTTTTGCTGGCCCACCTTATCAGGTGTGCTGACGTGGTATTCATGTTGATCTCGGGGATCAAACAACATGTTTCGATTGAGTCATTATGTCCCACCTGCCAATGAAGTCGATTACGTATCCCGATGGTTTTTCCCCCTCGCCGTCATTTCCTTTTTATTGATTGTGAAATGATTTCCACACAGTTAATCCTTGCCCAGGTTTCGTCTTTTAAATATCGGTTCAATATATATAAATATGTATATATTTTTTACTGGGTTAGATTAACGAGATTGCGTAGAGCCAAGCGCGCACCGGCGGCTTTGTATTCGCCGCAAAGAGAGTGTGGTGTGGTGTAGGGGGGGGTAGAGGTTGTAATCCAGGCGTTGCTAAGTCTTCGATAACCGCCACCGATCAACGACGTTTTGTGGCTTTGTATGCGGTGACTCTTGTCTGTGTAACGAAAGTCCGCTTGCATGTTTTCTCTATCGTTTTTATTTCATTTTATTTATTTACTTTTTACTTTTTTTTGAAATCGATAGAACGATAGGCATTTCTTTTCAGTTAGGCCAAAAAGGAAAATTGAAAAAAAGCGAAATGTTGTGTTCAAAAATGTAGGTCACTTTTGATTGCGATGCGTTTGGAAGGAAGAAAAATATTTCGAGTCGATTGTTGAGCGAAAAGAAATGGTTCGTTTTTCATGGTTTGTTTTTAATTAAAATTTTCTTTTTTTGAATTTTTGGTTGTCGTTCAATTTGAAATTGTCGGATCGAGCGACGCGATGTTGTATTGGGCGCGTATAGACTCGCACTGAAGAAAAAGGGCCCATCTGACGACTTTGGTGGGTGGAGGGGGGTAGGGACAGTTTCACTACTCCACCGACGGACGAGAGGGGGGAGGAGAATAGCTGGTGGAGGAGGAGGTACAGCCGTGGGTGGAGAAGGAGGAGCGAAAACTTCGAGTTGAGCCCAGGGAGCAGAAGCAAAAGCAAAAGCAAGCAGCGAGAGTAGCAGCCAGAGGGGGCCTCAGGCCGCAGTTCACATCGCTCAACCGACTCAGTCCGCGTCCGTCTGCGGCCGCGTCGTGTTGTCTGTTACACCAGCAGCAGCAGCAGCAGTAGCAAACAATAACAACAAACGGGTTCAATTCAAGTGTGCGCGTGTGCTTTTAGTTTTATTTGTTGCCTTGTTTACTTCCATCACACCGCTAACCCCGTGACGATTTCGTTTGGTTTTCATTCAAGAAGAGGATTTTAATTTTTAGTTTTTAAAATCTGCGAAAAAAAAACAAAAACAAACAAAATCCGCGTTACGTATGCAACAATCTCATCGGCTCTGATCATTTGTGTTGTTTTGGAATAGAAGAAAAACGAAAATTGTAACGTTCGCCGTTTTACAAAGAATTCTGCGTGTTGTTTGCGAGTTTTTTTCTTCAGTGAAAACAACAAAGAAAAAAAACAACAATTCTTGTTGTATTTGTTGCGCAACCGGATATTGGGGTTTGTATGATTTCCCCACGTTGTGTGCGGCTTACAAGTGCGTGATCGAACATCCTCCGTCGCCATCGGTGTCGTCGACACGTTTCTTTTATTTATTTATTTTTCACATTTTTTTTGTTTCAAAGTTCGGAAACAATTGAATTCTTCTGTGCACAATCCAACTGTAGACAATTGTTGTCTCGATTTTTTGCGTTCATCAGGTATAGAACGAATCGTGTCACTGCCAGTGATTCATGTCTCGCATTCGTTTGATGTCCCCGTGTCATGGGGGTTATCCGTATTTCTAATTGAGATTAAGCGCTGATTAAAGTTCTAAAAATTATTGTTGTTTTTTTCTTAATTGTCTTGACTAAATGGCTCGAAGCCTAAGTAGTAGAATCAGATTAATTAGATTAGAAAATTAAGAAGATAGGCCCCCCATCCCGTTAATGTGATCAGTGGTTGTCGCCGTTTTCTTTCCTCGTTTTTGTTGTTGTTGTTGTTTGTTTTTTCTTTTCTTTAACGAAGAGAACATCAGTGGCGCTCGTGTTTAGTGTGTGTTTTTGAGGCACACTACAAAGCCAATCGACTACCGTTCAAATGGGGGGGTTGTGTGTGTGCGCGCGCGAGTGTGGATTGTGCTGTGTTTGTGTGTTATTCCTATAGTGGCGTGTGGTGTTGCTCCTGCACGTTCCTCGTGTCTTTGTGGATACACTTACCAGCATGGTCCTTCTTTTGCCCCTTTCTATATTTTCCTCCCTTATTCTCAACTCCCTGAAATCACTTGCGCGTTTATCCCCGTCGGCATTCTAGTTGACACTTATGTAAGAAGTTTGTGTGTGGCGCGCGTGTCTGTGTGTGTGTGTGCGTCTTGGAGACAAGAAAGAAAGGAAAACAAAAATAGGCGATTTGACCTGCACGTCCTCAAAAGTTTTTGGAAATTTGATGTGCAGTTACAAATACGTTAGGAGATTGAAAGATTCGATGAGAATTTGAACTTTGTTGTTTTTATTTTATTTTTATTTATTTTTTAAATAAAATCCTAAACGAAGTGAAACGGGGTCTGGGGGGAGGGGGCCTAGAGAAAGAAGGGAACAGATATTTGGGCATTTTTGTTTTGGGAAGTTTCGAATTACGCCATCGGGAGTTGATGTCATCGGAAGCCAACCAAAAAGAAAAGAAAAGAAAAGAAAAACATTTGCAGACATTTTTTTTTTTTTAATATACCGTAAAAAGAACCGAGTGTAGGGGTAGGAAGGCCCTATCATTCAATTCGATCTGCGTGGTTTTTATTATTTTTCTTCTATCCGACCGCCCGTTTCTGTGTCGTTGCTCCAGCAAAACACAACAAGTTACCAAGATCGGATTGTCCGATCCCCCCACCTCTTTTTCTACCGTTACGTATCATCCCATTTTTATCCGCTGCCAACTTTTCAGTATCGAAGGAACAAGTTTTTTCTCCCGTTTTTTTCAAATATTTTCAATCTTAAATGTCAATAGTAAACGTAAAACATTTTATCCTTTTTAATCGCAACTTGTGTCCACTTGGTTACTTAAAAATCGTCCATTTTATCATTTATTTTTGCTATAAAAAGAAAGAAGTAAGCTTGACCGGATCCGTTCACCCCTACCCTTTCCTTGATAATGAGTTACTAAGCGACGACGTCGACTGATGGGCGTCGGTAGCGGTTGAGAAATAATAGCGGCCGCTCTCTCATTCCTTCTCGTCCGGTATCGGTCGGGAGCGGGGCAAGTAACACGCACTCACCGTGGTGGGGTCAACAAAAAGAAAGGGGCAGAGAGAGAGAGAGAGAAAAGAGAGTTATATCGATAACGCCCGATCGTTGTCGTTGTGAGAGACTTCCTTGGCCTTCTTTTTTTTTTACTAGTCTCGATCGCTCCTAGTTTTTTTCTTCTTCTTCGCTCTTTATGATTATGATTTCCAGTCAGAGCGCATAAGCTTTTGATGGGGTGGACGGCAAAGCAACGGGGCAGCGCGCTTATTACACACAAACACACCCTCGTGTGTAAAAAGTGATAAGGTGAGATCCCCCCACTGCTACCACCTTCTCGCTTCCAGCCGATTGATCGAACAAACCTTAGCAACCAAACCTGGGGTTTAATGTTTTTTAAGCCTTGGCTTTTATTTATTTATTTCCCCCATTTTCAACTCGGCCATCCACCAGCTATCAGTTTAGAGCGGGGCGCGCGAGTGTTGGATTTATAAAAAAAGAAGGGGGGGTCCTAGTGTGGAGCTGCTAGATCCATTGATTCGTGTGATAGGCAAAAGGTGTGCCGCTGCAAACCGCCCATCCACCCACACGAGGGGAGACTTGCTCCAATTGACGAGGTGAAAACATATCGCGAGCGCCCCCAAACCCCATCATTGATCCGTGCCTTCATTGTAGTCTACCCGTACTGTTATGCACACACACACACACATTGGCGTTTTGACTTTTTGGCCGGAGTTTCGGGTGAAACGGGGGGGAATATGATCCGCAATCGACACCTCTCTCTCTCCATGGCTGTGATGTTTAACACGCAAAGCGCAACAACCGGACATGTATAATTCCTATCCCTACCCTCCCCCCACACACACACACGATTCCACCCAATGCGCCAAAATCGTAAAAGATGAAAAAGAACTAACTTAAAAAAAAAATAGAGGAAAAGTTTCGAGTATGAAGGGAAAGAAAACGACGACAGCGGCAAAAGTACAAACGACCACAGCAAAATGTTAATACCCTGAATTGTGGAAAACACACAGCACAAAAATAAAAAGCCGACATTGAGTCAATAATGAGATACACACACTCTCAAAGTTGTGCGTATGTGTGTTTCTTAACATTTTTTGTTTTGTTTTACAACCCTGGGCGCTAAAGTCCTATCGATATTTATTATCTGAAACGAAGAAGAAAATCCGGGACTTGTTGTAAACGATTACCCCCGCCACTACCGAACACTTTAGCGGTTCGTTGAGTTTTTTTTTTTCTTTTTTCTTTTTACAACCTCCAGTTTGACTTCGACACACATACGCACATCTGGTTCATACATAGATAGACATACGCTAGATAATATAATAGAAATATATAGATTTATTGAGACCTAGCGCTGATAATGTTTTTTTCGTATTTATGGCGTCCTTTTTTTCGTTTGTTTGTTTGAAGATTGCGCGCATCGCTCTGGCGTTGTGATGCAAGAAAGTCTCTTTCCTCCCCCGGTGCGGCCACATTTGCGGGAGTGAAGAAACTTTTGCGCCATGATTTAAAAAAAAAAATTGTTTAGTTTTATTTTTTATAAGAAAAGTGTTAATTGCCGTGCATGAAGACAAGGCGAAATTAAACGTGGACAAGCTTTTTTTGTCTTCTCGCCATTTTTCGTTCAGTCGGGGTATTCGACGGTTTTGTTTTGCGCCCACCCGGATCGCGTTCTACTTTACAACAAGTGTTCTCCGCTGCTGGATGTGATTTTTGTGCGTATCGTGCCGTGGCTGGTTTGCCTTTTTTTTGCGCCTCCATTCCGCCTCAGAAAAGAAAAGAAATAAAGAAAGAGAATCCAATTAAAAACAGCCATCATGTTGTGAGATGAACGCTGTAGACCTATGGAGTCCTTGGACTGGTTCACTACCAAATCGCAAGGACCTCTTATCCTGGCCCACTTTTGGCAGCAAGTGAGTACAAAAAGAAAAAGCCAACTATTATCTACATCTTTTTTTCTATAATTTTTGGGGATTTTTTTTTTTTGTGCAGTTGAAGTGTAATTGTTTGTGTTTTGTTTTTTCGAAATGTGGCGCGCGTGCTGACGAATCGCGGCCTAGAGTGTCTCTAAATTCAAGTTGTTTCTCGCATTTTTAAGAGCATCATTTTGAACTCGTTACCTGCGAACAAATCCCAAACGGTTGTCGCTTTATTCAACCACTATGCGGCAGCCCCATTTTCGAATTGAACGCCATCGTCGTTAAGAGAGAAATTTCTTTTAACCTCCCCCCATCCACGAATTAAATAATAACATAAAATAATATAAAACAAATAGAAGGAAAGGGGAAGAAAAAAACAAAAAATCGTAAGGAGGAATTAGCCCGTTTTGTTTTTGTTTGTTTTATGTTTACAATTTATCGATCGAAAATGGTTTAGAGTGCCAAGTCTATATTATATGGCCGTAGCCTTTCTGGCGGCTCCCCCGTCGCTAATCGATCGTTAAATAACTTCATTTCCAGTATTAGAATCTACTAAGCTACTCGTAATGCCTTTTCTTTTTATTTTTTTGCTTCCCCTTTTCGTTGTTGTTGTTGTTGTTTGGGCAGCCAGCTGTGCGGATGTCGAAAAAAAAAAGAGTACGACCCGCACCAACATACCGTATATTATTATTATTATTATTATAACTCGGTGGGTTCTTTTTTTTTTTTATAAAGAGACGGCCGGGGGGATACGGTGAATTGTTCGGCCTCGTTTTGTATGGTCGACCGGCTAACGAAAGAAGAAAAGATCGGACGCCAGTACTTGTTTACAAATTCGCTGTCACGTTCTCTTTTTATTACGACCAGACCGTCGTCATCTCCCACCCAACAACAAGCGTCTGCTTCCTTTATTTTTATTTTATTTTTTCGGAGGGAAATTATTGGCCTCGGGCTTTCTCTGCTTCTCATTCCCCAATCAGTCAACGCAATCAATCTATATGGACGACTATTTGCCGCCGTGCAACGAAGGGTTTTTCCTCCTCTCTTTTCTTTTTCCCGGTATATTGTCTAATCTATAAGATGCCTACTAAGCCAAAGGATATATATATATATACGTTATGTATGTATATATATAAAGGGAAGAAGGGCCGTGAACGTTCGGCTTGTAGCTCCTTGCGCTCCCGACGGATTTGCCATCAAGACTGGCTGCAATTCCAAGGGTTTTTGGTCATCAATCAACTGATCGATGCCAGTTTTTTTTTGGGGGGGGGGGGCTCCCTTTTTCTTTCACCCATCTGGCCACTTATCTCCTCTCTTGTCTGTTTTGCTCCATGTTTTGTGCCTCTTTTTTATTTTTTACTTTGTTGTTTTTCATCATCATTACCGTCTTTTTCTATTTTGTTGGTACGTTTCATCTTTTTTTGGGGGGGGGGGGGGTTTTGTTATGGGCATTTTCTTGCTAGTCGCGGTGGGTACTTGAAGTCTTCATCGTGATCGATTAGTTGGCCCATTATCGCGTGAATGAAACGCTTTTTTTTTCCTCCCCTTAAACCGCCGATAACGCAAGGATCGTGGTGGTCCCGTTTGATTCGCTTGTATTTTTTTAACCCGTTTTTTAAATTTTTATTACATTCGTCTTCTTTTGGGGTTTTTCCCATCGTCTCATCCGGTTTGTCTGACGACACCGTCGCAATGCAAATGAGACGTTGGACGTCGGAGAAAAGAAAAATGCGAATTTTTAGCTCCGCCCTTTCCTCCCCGTGTGGAGTTAAAAACCCCTCGTTCGGTAGACCCCCCCTCTAACCTTCCTGTCTGTTCATTGGACCGTGCCCTCGTAGTCACGCTTCACCCAAAAGAGAAAAAAAAAGAAATGTTGATCACCTTCTTTTTTAAATTTATTTATTCTCTCCTCATTTGTAATTTTCACATCATTTCCATATCGTACGTCAAATGAATTCGGCTTTGTCTATTAGCGGAAGCTTTTTCTTTTTAATTTTATCTTTTGCCTCGTTAATTTTAGCGAGGAAAACTAAATTTATGTGAAGATAATTCGGACAAAAGTTAGAAGAAAAACGAGAGATAAAAGTAGACACGAAGAATTTCCTTATCGGAACGAGAAACGAAAAAAAAAAAAACAAAACAAGAAGAGATAAAGGAGAAGAAGGCGATGCGTTTGAGTTTGAAACCCTGCCCACGTCCGGCCAGTTTCCACCAACCGGCCGGCAGCATTTGCTCGACTTTCTCTCTGACAGGTGGCTGTCCTTATCCCACCACCTCCTCCTGTTTTTTTCTTTTTCTTTTTTGTTGTTTGTGTGTGTGTGTGTGTGTGCTCTAAATTCCCGACCGCCTTTTTCCCATTTTTTCGCGTAGAAAGAAAAAATAAATAAATAGTCGGGGAGTTTTTAAAAGGGGGCTGTCCTCTGATGGGTTTGCAATGGCGCACGAAACATTCCGCCGTGAAACAACGACGACACATGATTATGATTTACGTAAACTAAGCGGATTCTTGGATATATATATACATATAAATATTTTTAAACAGTCGTTTCTCACCTTTATTTTTTTTTTCACGAGAAAGGCAAGGTCAATTTAAATATGAAGACAAATCCATCCGCTCACGCTTTTTTTTTTCACGTTCTCCTTACTTCGTAAAAGAACCAAAAAAATGTTTGATGTTGTTCTTGACGACATTTCATTCCGACTTTTAAAAAGAGGGATGAAAGAAACAAAAACCGGTTGGACTCGTAATGATGGTTCGGAAATGTTGGGCTGTTTTTGGAACATTTCAAATGAAATGGGGAAGGTCAATGTCGATCACGCGTACGCCCAGAGGGAAACGGGAGGCGGGTGTATCGACATCGTTCCGTTTCCGCATCTGCTCGTCAATCAAACCCACACATTTTCTTGTGCATTTGCATTTCTCGCTGGATGCCGACGGCCGGGTGGAACAGAAAAACAGGCTGTTGGCTTCATTTTCTTATTTCTTTCAATGAAATTGTCTAGCGTTTAATCACGTTGCGCAATGCACGGGCGTATCTTGTTCATAGTCCACTTTTATTTATTTATTTTTTGAAAGATTATTTAAATTTGTGCAAATCTTTTGTCCCTTTGTTTTGTTTTGTCTTTTTTTTTCTTTAAACACCTGTTGACTGTTTCATCTCGTTCCCGCACTTTACGGCGGGAAATTCTGCGCCGTTTCGGATCCCCGCCGTTCCAATCGATAATCGATATTCATCTATATCCCCCCCCTGCTTTGTTTCTCTTTAAAATTTCTCGAACAAAATTAACGCTCGGAAACTAAAAATAATAGAGAAGGGCAGCTATAATGCGGCGTTGAAATTGTGTGCGAGCCTAAGGAAAGAATAAGAATTTTAAAGGAAAATGGGGGGTACCGATCCCACACACACACACACACACACAGATGGAGGGGTGTATATAAGTGATATTGATCCAAATTGGAAAGAGCGCTGCTACTTAGAAACACACACACACTGGGGTGGCTATAGAGCAGCTCTCGGTGTGCGTCATGAGCCAATCAATAATTTCCCTCCCTTCAACTTCCCCTTCCGTCCTTTTTTTTTTATATTTTAAACGACTAAAAGCAAATGAGTAGAAAAATCTATTTTTAACTTGCACAGTACACACAACTGTGGAATTTTATTTTTTATTTTTAATGCAATTTAAATTCACTTGATTGTTGAATGAATTCACGCAAAAAACAAAAAAAAAATGATGGTACAACGAAATAGAAAGACACACTTTCAATCGTTCTGTCCGCGAACCATATGTGTGTCCTGATCCAACCTTTTCCCTCCCTTACGTGTCTCTTTATGTCCAGGTGTGTGTGTACGTGTGTGATGGCTTGTAACGTGACAGGGCAAGAAGGAAAGAGAAAAAAAAAAAGAGAACCGGATAGACAAGAATGGGAAAGAAAATGGATAGAGAAAGAGAGATGAAAACAGGTGGTTGTCGTTGAATCGTCTGAATTCTAAAAAAAAAAAAAAAAAAAAGGAAAGAAATACAAACAGAATAAAAATAAATAAATGAAACAAAGAAAAGAAGAAAAAAAGAAAAGGAATGTAAAAATAAAATAAAAAAACGTGCCCAGACTCTTCAAACAAATTTCTTTTTTAAAAAAATATATACATTTAATATCTTTTTTTTTATTTCGTAAGGGGGAAGGGGTTATAATAACAACGATAACACACATCTGATCACCGGGCCACACCCAGGCAATCGTTTTTTTTTTTTTTTTTCCCTCCTCTTTTGTATTGCGAGACGGACGACGGTGGTAGTAGCTGCGTTATTTATCGCCAATGGATGCATCATATCCGCCTTGTGTGTTGATTCAATCGTCTAAATACAGACGACGCGCTTCTGGCTTTCTTTCCCACTCCCGTTCCTCCCGCGTGCAATTGACGACCCTGCGACCAACCCTCAATCACACGCACACACACACGACAAAAGAAAACAGTTCAACATTAAAAAAGGGGGCAAGAAAACGAGCGCGCAAACATCGGAGGGTATTTACTTTTTTTAAAAAATTGTGCGCACCCTCTTGTGTGTGTTTATTATCGGATAATCTTTTCTCGTGATTCCGTCCCATTGGAGGAAGAAAAAGAAAAAAAGATGGTTATTGTTTGTGTAAGTGATTATACCGTTACACGTACGCACAGTTAGCCCCTTATTATCGACATGTTTTGTTTTTATCCCCTCCATTCTTTCTTTGTTTTTCGGTTTCGTGGATTGAGAGCTGATGGAGTCGTCGTTCAGCGGATGGGAAGAGGTTGATGATGATGAGGCGGGGTTCATAGCAGACGCGCAAAACACGCACCATCCCTCCCCTCTTCTTTTTTTCGGCGCTATACTCTTCCATTCGATCAATATCTGATTGCTTTGCCTTGATATATATCAGCAAGAGAAAAGAGGGGAATATAAAAAAAAAGGGAAAACGCAATAGATGAACGAGCAGCTCGGAACCCATCAAACACACATACGTACGCACACAGGGCGTCGTCGTCGGTAACGAATATTCGTATGCGCTATGAGTAGAGAAAGGAGCAGACCTTCCCGCAGAGGGCTCTAATTCCCCTTGGCCCGTTGCTACCGGGCCCCGGCCGCTGGGGTTACTGCCGTCTTGATTGGGTTCTTCAAAGTGAAGAGATGTGGCAGCACACACACACACACACACAAAAAAGAATGTATATATATATATATATACCCCAGTGTGTATGTCAAAGATTCGGCACTAGCGGTCATCTCTCTGCCTTGTTTGATGGGTTCTGGACCTTTTCCTTTTTCTTTCTTAGTGAGGGATTGGGTGGGTGTAGGTCTCATCGGTACGTGGTACTCGTGTGCGATGCGCGTCCAATTAAAGCGGATGACAACTGGCCGGTCCGGCTGTCGCCGAGAACTCCAAAAGCGCGACGTGTTCAGAATCTCCAATATGTCCGCTCCCAACTTTTTTTTTTTTTTTTGATTTCTTTTTTGCTCGACCTCCACAATCCACCGAATTTGGATGCCCCCCAGTCGTTCATTGAATGTTAACCTATAATTTTTATTATTTGATTCATTCTGCCACGAAGCGAGGCCTTACGTTGACCTAGTCGTTGTGCTAAAATGTTTTTAGCAAGTTGAGGTTTAAGGTTTTTATTATTATTATTTTAATGCGTCCGTTGCTCGCGACCCAAGATGGGAGCTGTCCATCCACTTAAGCAACTTAATCTTTTAACGCCCCACCCGCCAATGTCAATTAGATAGTTTCTGCTAGATAACAGGGCATCCTAGTGAACACCTTTGGCTGCGTCATAGGTGGCAGAACGTGGGAGGTCCTTTGGTTTGTTTTTCATGTATCGAGGATTTTCAAAACAGACGATTCGATTTCTTGATATGGATTTTGACTTTTTTTTTTTCATTCAGTTGGATCTTATCGCGTATCCAACCGTTTTCCATTGTATTTCTTCTTCGTGTATTTTGTTGTCCCCCCTATTTTTTTCATCGTTTTGGCCACGTGTGTTACGAGAAACTTGAAGGCAGTCAAGTGTCGTCTCTTCCATCTTTGGTGGGTTTAAAGGGCAATAATGGATGGGGGGGGGACAGTAGTCGCTGTGTTTGTGTTACCGTTTTCTGGGTATGTGTAACACGACGTAGGTTCTTTGACGTTCTGTTTGTCCTGTTCTCTGTCCGATAAAGTTTGTTTCCTGCATCTTACACCACGTCCTTTTGATCAATGAATCATCAAGCGACGTACGACAACGTACCATGGGTCTTCTCGATTTCCGGTTTTTTAAATTCAATTTTCCCTCCTCCGCCATAGATGTGTTTCCTTTGGCGTATGCAAAAATAGGGAGAGTCGTGTTCTTTTTTTTTTTCTTTTAAAATTTGAACTGGAAAAATGGCGGCGATGAAAGATGATGATGGACTTTGAAAGAAAAATGAATTTTGTGACGAAAAAAAAAAAAAGAAAAGATTTTTCTTCTTCTTCCTTTCTGACGGAGCTGAAAAGGTATAGAGAACGCGGAAATCCGCTGCGCCGATTAGCTCGTGAACGATTGAACGATCCGGCGACCGCACCCTTCCTTCCCTGATATCCCTAACCGACGTCGACGTATGTCGACGCTTTCATCCGACCCCTGAAAAATAAGCAGCAAAGAAAAATATTTGATAGCTCCCCCCTTTCCATTTTTCTCCTATAGTCCGGATGATTGGTCTGTGCGGGTCACGCCATCAACCCATAAAATCCAGTTATCTAAAAATATTCAATTTTTTTTTTTTTTTGTTCATTGTTTTTCAAAAAAAAAAAAAAATGTTTTTTTGGCTGGTTGTCTTATCGTTTTCCTGATCGTACCAGTACATTCTAGCGGGTAGTTATTGGACACATCTGGATAATTCCAATTCCCTTTTTCTTAATACAAGAAATCCCCGGTCGTTGGTGCAAAAGAAAAAGAAAAACTGCGATGGCATCGAATAACTAGCAATGTAATAACACCAACGAGCCTATAGATCTATACAACAAAGCAATACGATCTCGTGCTTTTACTATCGCTACTACCACTACTACAAGGCATTCGATTTCCATTGGTATCCATCTATCAGCCATAGCCGTTCAAATCGAATAGTGATGTTACGCGCCGTGTGTGTCTGTGTGTCTGTGTAAAAGAAAGGGAAGCGGTCCCGGGTGTTGAATGGTTATGGCGATGCGGGCGCGTCGTGCCGCTTATCTTATTTCGATGCGCCGATGAAGTTGCAAGCGTTCCGATCTATCGGGACTTCTTCCCTTTCTTCTTCGTTCTTCACACACACACACACACACACACACATAGAGCCAATCTTCTCGTCCTTTTTTTTTCATTCACCCCCCCCACTAGGTTCCCTTATTCAGTCGCCTCTTGTGCCTCCCCCCCCTTTTTTACTCCATTCCCCTCCATTCGTTCTCATCGAACGCGCCCGAGCGGTGCCGTAGATAACACGCTCTATTGATCTCCGATCGACTGTTGCTGTAGCGCCCGCTTTTCTTGGCTGTTGTTGATCTCCCAACTCTACCCCCCCCTCCCTTTCTTTTTTTACTAGCACCCCAGCGTTGACTGTGTGCGGCGGAAACACTTGAGCCCCCTCATCTCTTATCCTCTAGATCGCTCTCTCTCTTTCTTTTTTCTTCTGTAGTCGATGCGTCGATTGATCTGACCGCCATCTTTTCATCCAATTGACCTTCTCTTCGCTCCCTTTTTTTTTTTCTTTCTTTCTTATTTTCTTTTTTATTGATATCTATCTGTTTGCCCGTCTATTTGATCCTATTCCCCAAACGGCAGCTTCTTCCCGACCTCGTAAATATCCGCAGAGTTCCGTACGCTTCTTGTCGTACTCTCTCTCTCTCTCTCTCTCGCATTTCATTTTCTCGATTGATTACGAACCAGGGATGTTTCAATTACCGAACAAAATTATTCGATTCAGAATCGGATGTCGTTGGAGCGTCAGTTTTCATTGGCCACCAACTTCCTGGAAAAGAAACAACAAACATTTAGGGCGATGGGAAATATGTTGGGATAAATGTTTCCGAGAATGGTTTCACGATGGTTCGATTTTATTTTTAATTTTTTTTTTTTTACTTCTTCCATGGATGGCATCACACATGATTTTGATTGGTTCGGTAGACAAAAAGAAATGATATTTATTTATATATATATATTTATTTTTAAAATCTCTCTTGTTCCTGCGGTTGCCGCTGTTGCCGCTATTGTTCAATGAAATTCACGCACCACATGTTGCGCGCTCCCGACCGCGCACGCGTTTCCCCCTTTCATTCTCTCGTGTGTCTTTTAGCCCTCAATTTTTGCGTGTACACGTTTCTTCCTCTACTTTTTATTTCGTGAAATTCAGCATTAAGAGAAAACAACAACAACAAAAAAAAGAGACGAACGGAACCCGCATCTATCGCCGCTAATGGTGCGGTTAATTGAAACGCGGGCCCGTCCGATAAAGAAAGAAACAGAGCCTCACTTTACTCATTTTAGCAGTTCACGATGAAATCCCGCAACAAATTCGTTCGCTATATTATCGTTTAAAAAATAAAAAAAGGAGACGACCTTTCTGGCTGACCCTTTCACGACGAATCGACCTCCGTGGCGTCTGCGTGTATGTTATTTGATCCCGATGAGGGGTGTATGTGTCGTGATGTTGCCCTTCCGTGAATGAGGACCCCTGCGCCAACGGCCTATGAAGAGAAAGTGAGGGGTTGATGGGGGAGGAGAAGAATAATGGGTAGCAATTGACTTCTTGTGACAGGAAGGTGGGGCCCGGATGGTTTACCGCAACAATTGTAGAGCCCCCGATATTTTTGTTGCGGCCGTGTTGAGCGCGTCAGAGAGCTCGGGTTCAATCAAATCCCGCGGCCTTTGGTCTCTTTGACGAAGTGGACCGCAAAACAACAAAAAAATGAATTGAAAGAAAAATCTGTGGGTTGACGTGAACGGGAGGGAAAGAATATGATTGCACGGGGGCATTTTCGGTTAATTGAATTTTGAAAGTGCAGCGTTTTAAATTCCATTATCGTATATTTCTTGTTGTCTATCCATTGGAAATTTTCGTGTGCGGTTTCCCCCCACCCTCTAATGTCACGACATTTATTATTTATTTTCTGTTTGGTTGCAGCGTGCTGTTTTGGCCGAAAAGGAATTGTCTGTCCTCAAAGAGCAATTTGAGAGAGCTGAAGACAGCAGCAAGCGGCAGCGGCTTAGCAGCGATCAGGCCAATGAAGCTCCACCTCCACCCAACATGGACACGCCCCTCGACGTGATGGGCAGACCTTCATTACTCGAACTAGCCGCCAAGGAAAAAGAGGTAAGCGCAATCAATCAATCGGTCAATCACGAACAACAAAAAAAATACTGACACTATCTCTCTATGTTTATCAAAAACGTTTTCGACTAGACGAGTTTTTATTTTTATTCTTTCTGTCTCATTTCTTGGACGGGAAAGAGCGGGGGGGGGGTCTCGTTTTTTTTTGCTAATTACAAAAAATGGAATGGAAATTTCTTCTGACCGTTTTCTGTAATTTGAGATATGAAGTTCATCGACTCAATCAAAAATTCCATCTGTTTTTTTTTTTTATGTTTTTTTATTTTTGTCATTAAATTAACAACCCCCCCATGAAACTTGGAAGAAATTCCAATCCGAATTAAAAATCCAGCTGGTACTTTTTTTTTTTCCCTCAAAGTTTTCCATCGTGATTGCGTTTGTTTCATTCTTATTTAAATGAAACAAAAAACAAAAAAAACTAGAGAATAAAATAAAAAAATAAATAAAAAAAGAGGGAGAGCAGCGATTAGGGTTGGCAGTGCAGAGGGCGCGCGATCTCTCGTTTTTTTCCCCCCTCCTAACACTGGACTAACTTTGTCCCGCCGAGAATTGGATTGCCGATCGTCTAAAGCGATACTGCTCGATATATATAGACACACACACGCACACACACAACAGACGATGCAGCGACAATAGCAACGGAGCAAAAAGCCAAGGCTCAAAAAGGCCCGGCACCGAGATTGAGTCTTTGGCGCAGTGTAAACTGAGTGGGTGGGTGGTGGGGGGGTCGGGTGCGTTTTAGGCAGTGTGTGTTGTAACTTTAATTAAAGCCGCTTTGTATGCGAGGAATCCCGAAGTGTCTCTCCCCCCCTCCTTTTTTTTTCGCCTCCCTCTTCTTCCTTTTCTTTTACTGCTGGAGCCGACCCATGGGATAGGAGGGGGGAGAAAATAAGAGTTTTGCTCGTTGCTCTTCATCGGCCCTCACGACGCCGTCCCGAATGCTCCCCCCTTCTTTCCTCCCCCTCCCCCGCTCTCTTTCCACCCTTTTCGTTCATTGCCCTATGTGTGCCAAGCGACCCGATACCGATGCCGAGCTTCTTTCCTACTGATGTTTCACTCCTACTACACGACTACTACTACTACTACTCCCAATAATCAATATGCAATGGCAATCCGAGCTCTACATACACACACACACACACTATGCATATCAGCCAGGCTCTTTGCCTCTCACTCTTCTTTCTTTTTTCAACTGGCAAGGCCCTCCTTCCTCCTGTTATTCAACCAAATCTATCAGGGGAATTACTACGTAAAACTCACAATAAACCCTCTTCTTCCGCCGTTTGTCCTTTTTTTTTGGTTTTTCTTTTTAAACAAAAATGCATATTTCTAGCTACCCCACACTATATGTGTGTGTGTGTGTCTATGATCACACGACACACAGACGTCAAGAGCGTGGAGTGGGCCTTGTTCTTAGTCGTTTTTGTTGTGCGTGTGTGTCTCTTATATCGGTTGATCCATCCATCCCATTCAGTTTGCTGTTTTTCCCCCTTCTCTCTCTCCCTCTCCCTGTGTGTGTGTCTCCATCGTACGCATAATTCCATGTCTCGCGTGGGCCAGTCAGGCGGACCATATGTTTGGACGCACTTTGCATTTGGGCTAATCAATAACACACACACACAAGTTCCTTCTTTTATTCTTCTGCTTTGAATGCGATTGCGTCTGTTTTCCACGACACAGACGTGTTCCATGTCGCAAACGGATCTGTCCGTACCATTTGAACTATGAATGTCTGTTTTTTTATATTTTTAGGGTGGGTATAGTAGCATCCGGGGTTACAGAGGACGAACCCAATGCTGATTAATTTTTTTTAGAGTAAAAGGTTGAAAATGTGTTTTTTTTTTGTCCCGTAATTTTTATGGATATAAATGTACAATGCACGAAGATCGGCGCAACTGAAGACGGCCAGGATTTATTGACTTGTTTGGCGGTGGATATTAGAAACAGACGCAAAAAAGTGGGGGGGGTTGGAAAGAAGAAGAAGAGAAGTCGATAGTGGGTCGAGCTTGTAATATCCAATTGGCTGGAGGGTGTGTATATTGGCGTTCTTAATTCTCTTACATGCGCCACACGTAGATCATACAGACACACAGACACACATTTTTTTTTTTTGGGTGTGGTCTCCGGTAAACACCCAGACCTCCCTTCTCGCTCGCTGGTGTCGATCTAATATTCGCCCCGTCCTTTCTATATATACATATTACTGCACATATTTTTGTTTCCATATTCATCAAACAATGGCATAACTAAAAGAGAAAAAAAAAAGGGAACAAATGAAAATATGTGTGTGGGGGGATGGCGTGGAGTCCGTCGGGCGCACGGCATTGCTCGTCCCTCATTTCCAAACCCTCCCATCCATCGCAGACACTGTGTATGTGTATATATCGTATCCATCTATTTTTACTATCCATCTATCTAGTAGCCGGAATAGATCGTCGACTCGATACGTATCGTGTCGCAGCCAATTTTCCGATTGCGGGATGGGGGAGAGAAAACAAAGTAGCCGATGACAATCGGACCTTTCTAAGAATTTCGTTGTTAAAAAAAAAAAGTATGGTTCCGGTAAATTTAAAAGAAATTTGCATAATTGAGAAAAAAAAATCATTTCCCGCTGTGATACGAATCGCAATCGACTCGCAATCGTTATAGGGTTCATGTTTAAAGAGATAAGACGGGCGTACAAGTTTAAATATTTAAAAAAAAAAAAGGGAATCGGGGAATTTTTTTGAGGTTTTTTTGGTACGTTATGTTTTGTTTGATTTGTTTTATGTCACGCACTCGTTAACTTTGCCTAACGTCCGTTACATTCTTCTTGTTCTTTTTATTTTTGGTCCGTACTGGAAAATATGGCACCTGACCAGCAAATATCGCTCATCGTCGTCTAATTGTCAACTCTCACTTTTCTATCTCTGTGTGTGTGTGTGACTGTTGATTTTTTTCATTATCGCACTCGAAATGAGCGTGGCACAGCACCGACGGCAAACAACTTTTTCCTTCGTGTTTTCTGACGCTGGGCGAATGAATTTGACGCCTTGGCGTTAAAAGTTGAAACTCGTTTCAACTTGAACCAACGACGGACCATCTGTCCCATTTATTTTATTTTCAATAGTTAACGAGGGTTGTCGAATTTGTTGTATTGGGCGTCGTTTCTCGTTTGTTTTTTTTGTTTTTTTCCTTTCGGCTCGCAGTTTGTTGGTCATTTTGATGGACGCCACGCACATTACGAACAACCGAGAAACTCGACACATTTCTGCTGTTCTTTCGAACTAAACCGATGAAACAACAGACGAATCCAAAAATCAGCTGATGGACGAAAATATTCGTGTCACTTTATTCGTCTATGCGACGCCCCCCCATCCGTGATGATCATTTGGGTTTTTAAAAATAAAAAGAGACGGACAAAATAGAATTGGGTGTAGAGCAGGAACTGTCCCATCAGTGGGGCTGAAACTGTGGGGGGGGGGATAGAGCCCGGCGGTTGTTGATCATTCCTTAGAGAAGCTCTCTCTCTCTCTCTCTCTCTCCCTGCCCGTCTCTCTCTCTCTTTTTTTTGTTAACTAGTATGTGTGAGTTATAGGCGTCGAAACGGAAAAGGAGTGTCATCCTCTCTATCTTCTGCCATATTGACTGGGATGTGAAGTTCTTTTTTTTTTTTGTCGATGGCCATGTCCCTCTTTTGGGCCGGCCATGATGATGATGATGACGGATGACTTTGGTGTGTGTGTGTGTGTCATTTTCATCAAATTTCTGTTCCCTATCAAAAACTCGCATTTTTTTTGTTTGTTGTTCATCCCTCACTCGGCTAGAAGGGGCGACAAAATTCGAGTCCAGCTCCAAAGTAATATTACCCAATATGCAGCCCCACCCTTTTATTTTTTATTATTATTATTTTTTTTTTTAGGTGACTCCACACCCTTTTTCTCTTCGTTGCTTACGTTAGGGAATTTAACCCGTTTCTGTTTTAAAGAACGAAATGAACGATGCCAATGTTTGAATTATAATTTTTTATTTTTCAGCGCATATGTGAATCGTGTCGTTGCATATGTTGCCGACCTTCCGATATGTTTTCTCCGATGGAAAACGAAAATAACGAGGAAATATTTCCATTTCTTTTTTTTTTTTGTGACTTGACTCTGAAATGAAATATCATCGCTGTTGTAATATTTATTTATATTTTGATGCATGTGTATGTGGACAAAGTCATGCGTCAGTCTTAAAAAGATTGCCAGTCCATTTCTTTTTTATTTTTTATTTCAAAAAACAGAAAAAGAAAAAGAGGCAAAATAAGATTGAAACCGAAGAAGACCCAATGGGTTTGTTGTCGGGTGGGAGGTGGAAGGTTAGTAGCTTTGCTTGTAGGCTCTTAGATTTTGTTTCTTTTGCCTCCCCTCTCTCTTTTTTTTCCTTTCCTAGTAGTCCCGAAAGGGAGAGCGTGATAATATACGAGTTATGTAAAACACACAGAAGTCCTTTAAAGAAAATAAAGGGGGGGAAGAAGGGGAATTTGAATTTGAATTTTTTTTCATCGGTTTGAATGGTTGGGCCGATAAATCAGGTGATGGGGTACCCGACAGAAAAGGGTGGACTGCAACATTTCAACCGTTCGTGTTTGTTTCAATTTTGCGTTTCCATTGTTTTTCGATCGGCTTTTGCCTTCTTCTTTCATTTGTTTACTTTTGCGGCAAGACCTCCTTTTTGTGTTGTTGTTGTTGTTTCTGGTTTTGCCGCAAGCCTCAAAGCACAAAAACAACAAGCAAACGGCGGTGTTTTCAAATAAACGGAATGCCTCGAAACGATTTCGAGTTTATTCCCGCTGCTTTCGATCGACGAGAAATCTGCACTTTTGGTGCCCACATTTGTATTTGTTTATTTTAGATTTTATTTTTATTTTTATTTTTTTCTGATTTCATTTGCTAGTTTTTATTTATTTGATTTGATTTCGACTTGTTTTGCTTTTCGGGAGAGAAGCAGCGCTCATTGCTCCGCGTAATTTCTCCTTCTCTCGCTTGTTGTACACAAGTTATAGCTCGTAACTTAGCTCACATATAAATTTCAAAAAGAACTGGCAAGGCTCTTGTGTGCAAGGGAGAAGGTCTTTTTGGCGACTGCCGCGCGCAACTGCAACGAAAGGGGAAATTCACTGTGACCGACCGGCAGTCACGTACCGATATACACACATGCATACGATACTGTACACACAACCTAACGTGAACACACAGAAACAGTTTTAGAAAAAGAGAAAAGCTATTTAACTACTGGCCGTTATAATAATCATTAGAGATCGAGCCAAGGGTTTTTTTTTTTTTTTTTCTTTTTGAAAACGACTTGACTTGTACGGTTGTAAATCACATAATTGATTTTCCACAAAAAAACTGGAGAGAGAGAGAGAGAGAGAAAAAACACAGTTGTAAAGTTAGCGTAGTTGGGCGTTTAAGCTGCTACACCATATACCTGAGACGGGCCCACTGATAGAGAGATCTTTGTATCCACACATTTTAGTTTTTCGAAGCTTTTTCCTTTTAATGTCTTGTAACAAAAAAAAAAAGGAAATATTCTACTTAAAATCGGATGATTGTGGGAATCATTTTTTTTTCTTCTTCTTTTTTTTTAAAGTAATTTTAAGCTCTTTAAATTACAGCCATAACTAAGCCATATAGATGAAATGCAACAAATCTGGAAGGTTTCTCTCTTTTTCTTTTCTTTCCCCCCCTCCCAGTAAGTGACACTTTAGCGGCCGGAATGCATCCGGCCATCGTAATCCGAAGCAGCTACGATTCGGTGGTGTCTTGGCGCAAAGTTAATGGCCCCAACGATTTTCGAGACAGTCAGAATGGGTGGGGGGTAGTCCGTGAAAATGGTCAAAACACGGCAGCCGGAATGAAAGGGGGGGAAGAAAAAACGAAACGAGAGTCTATAGATATAACCAACAACTATATTGACTTTGGGTGTGCATTTATATATATATATATCTATCTCTTTCTTTCTTTGTTGTTGTGTAACAATCGGTCGGAAGAGCTAAAAGTAGCCGATAGCAGAAAAAAAAAAACTCTTTTTTTGGATGGGAGACTATAACTTTGAAGAAGAAGAAGAAGATAAAAAAACTAACTCGCCTCTCTGTGGGTTAGTCTTGTTCTTCGTGATCTCTTTCTTGTTTGTTTTTTGTGTTGTAACGTTGGTCGATTCCCGACCGAAAAAAAAATAAAAAGAAAGCTGCGGTAGCCGGTCTATTTCGGTTGTTCTTCCTCCCTGTGCCGACCACCACACCAACAGCAACCGCCTCCTTTTATTGGAGTTTTCCGTTTGGTGCAGCAAAACAGAAAGAAAAAGAGAAAAAGTTCTCAATGCTCGTTCCATTTTGCCTGCTTTTTTAAACGTCTCTTTATATTTATACACAAGTGTGTGTGTGTGTGTGTGTGAGAGAGAGGGATGGGGGGGGATAGAGCACCGCAGCCGCATAGCATCGATGAATAGCTTCACTCCGCCCGTCTTTCTCTTTTGTTTGCTCTTGTTCTTGGCTTTTTCTTATATACCCCCGTCACGCGGTGGTTTTTCTTTCGGGACGAACTCCCGCACGATCCTCATCTTTTTTTTCGCACAGCTTCAATCTTCCCCAACCCACCCCGTGCGCCGGACAATGCATCCAAGGCGCTGTGCGAGGCCGGATTCCATTTCATTCTTTTGATTAGAACTTGAGCTCTATTAGAGGGCTCTATATCCCGCAAATGTCCATTCGTTCGTTTTTTGTTTTTTTTTTATGATGGGGGCGTAACAAATGAAAAATTGAGAGGGGGAATTATTTCATTTTTATTCTTAATTTCAATTAAACGTTAATGACAAATTTTGAATATATTGAAAGCTTGGACGCCCGTATATATCAAATTCAATTCACGACCCATTTTTTCTGTGTGTGTGTGTGTGTGTGTGCACCACTCGAGAATCAATTACAATGAATTTTTCTTTTCTTTTTTCTTATCCATAATTACTGGAGTCTACTATTAAATTTTTTTTAACAGCTCTCCAAAATGTACGTTAATGGTAGTTTAATTTCAGAAATGTGGAGTGATTTTACATTTTCTCTCGGGATAGGAAAGAGAACAGGGTTTTTTGTGTGTGTCTGTGTGTTGAACTTTTGAACGCTGTTTCACGAACGTGTTGCCTCAATTGCCCCTGCTGTCAATCCTCTCTCTTTCCCTTAAATTTCATCCTTTTTTTCCCCCTTAAATTCAAAGACGATTTGATATGCAAAAAAGAAAAAAGAGCATTCGATAAAGAAAATATAGAAAAAGCCAAACCCTGTTTCATTTTTTTTAAAACAGGAAAGAGGGTGGGGGGCTTGTGGTGGAATCTTTCTATTTTTTACTTACAAATGATCACACACACACACACACACAGCTCTCAATGGTGTATGTGTGGAAAGCGAGAAAAAAAACGGCTGTTTTTAACCTCGACGTGACTCCCGCCCGACTACGTTGGTTACACACACCACGCATCTACTGACCTCCCCCACCACACCGCAACAACCCCCAATCGAAAAAAGGGCGACCCTCTTGTAAGTTACAACCGTCAACATGACCGAAAAAGAAGAGAAAAACGATCACGCTCAATGTTTCCATTGTTTTTTAATAACTTGATGGCTGCTGCCCCTGCCCTTTCTTACACCGAAACCTACGGCGTAATTTTTTCTTTTTTTCTTTTCTTCTTCTTCTTCTTCTTTTAGTCTTGTTTTGTTTTTTATTATCCCATTTCGTTGCCATTTCATCCGGTTTTTGTTGGGAACCCATCAACTTGTCGTCGCTTTCGAAACGAATCACAGAGAACGTCATCGACTGTGCGATAGAGAGGAGGTTTACATTTGTAACTGCGTCTTCGTATCATGTAGAACTTTGGAGACGTTAGAATGTCTAGTGTCGATTGTTTTCATTTGTAAAAATCGTTCGTTTTTAATTGGATGAAACAGGTTCAGACATTGATCGAGGACGTACAGAAATTGCAGTCGACGTTGAACCAGTTGCGCGAATCATCTGCTCGCCAATTGTCGAATTTCGAAGAAGAACTGCAGGTGCGCGGTCGGCACATTCAGCGATTGGAAGCTCAACTCGAAGCGCAAAAAGACTACCAGGAAATCCGGCGCGAACTCAGGTAACCACATGAACTAATTGTCTTTTCCCCGTGACTCGTCTTGTTATTCCTTGCATCTTTTTCCCTCTTGCTTCCTTCTTCTTATTTTTTTATTTTTGATCTCTAATTCCTTTTGATTCGAACGTATCAATAGCCTCTTGACACAAGCAATCGATCTGATCCCTCTCCCCTTCTCCCTGTATACCGGATCTTGCTATTGTATTTAGTCGTCGTCAAGGATGTCGACAGAACACAGAAACGTAAGAACAAAGGAAGAGGAACAGTCTGTCGTGGGGAAAGAAAAAGAAGAAAAAAAAAAACCACATCTATTTTCTTCCGATACGTATCGATTTTTGAAGCCGTAAATATGTCGCCCTCGTTCGAGACCCCCGCGATGACAACGACAGTAGAATATTCCTCATTGTATTTGTGGGTAGTAGAGGCAAAGAGGGGGGGGGATTTAAACAGAAGGAAAGAGAGAAAGAAGAAGAAGAAGAAAAAAATAATGTGCGCTTGAAATATTTACGTCTTCCTCTCTATTAGGCCGGCATTGCGGCTGGAGAGAGCCATCAGTCGTTGTATAGCTTGCTTTACTCTTTGAAAGAAAAAAAATATATAAGAAATGGGAGGGAGAAGACGAAAGAGAAGAGGGGAAGGGGGGGGGGTCTAATATATATATGTGATATGTAAGCGGATCATGCAAATAGCTCTCTCTCTCTCTGCCTGCATTGCCTATATGTTCAATATGAATGCGGCCAGGCTGGGGTGGGTTTGTGAGCTCCGGTTGTGCGGCTGTTTTCTTCCGTCTCTGTGTTATGCAGCTCTTGAAGAGATCCGATTGATCCGCGTACGGGTCTCTGGATGCATTTCGTCGAAAAAAGAAATACAATTGCTTTGGAAAATATTGTAAGCTCGCGATCGTACATCACTAGCCTCCAATTGCCTTTCGATCTTTTGGCCTTGTCCGTTTATTTGGGTACTTGTGGGTGGTTTTTCTGTGCACAGCATCTTGGGTTGTGTATATTTATAAACTAGGAGCTTTAGATTTCCCTTCTCCATTTGGCTTTTTAATAGGGCGATGCGTTTTTGTTTTTATCTCTTTTTCTTTTTTGGAAGAATCTCGTTTAATTACACGGTCGATTGACTCCTGTCACTCTGGACGATGGCTATCCCAAATCGAGTCCCTTTTTCCTCTCTGTGTGTGTGTGTGTGGGTAAATGATGAGGTTGACGTGCTGATTCTGATTCTTTTCTCTCGAAAATTCAACGGCAGTATCTTGAAATCGATCGAGTTCCCGCACCTGTCGTCGACCGTTGACGACGAAGAGGAGGACGAGCGTCGCGAAGACACTGCCAAGAAATCGGACAAAGTATCCACTTCCGCATTAGCTGGCGGTAACAAACCGTTAGAGGTCTTGCTGCTGGAACGCAATAAAGCTCTCCAGTCGGAGAACACGGCGCTCAAAGTCGCCAACAGTGAGCTGCAAGGTAAGCGCCCCCCCCTCTCTTTTGCTTTATTATTGCCCCCGTTCAATTTGCACCGATATCCGCACAACTCCCCCATCACCTTCCCTACCCCTCCTGCCCCCTCCCGAAAACAGAAAAAAGAACAAAAAATTCACAATTTTTCATTTGATAATCATCTTGTTGTGCATTTGTTAAAGCTTGAAGGTAAACGTGCGACCCTTTTTCTGGCCAAAAAAGGACTCGCTTCGCAACCTTATTTTTGTATCTACTTCTTTGTTGCTCTTTTTGAATTGCTGAACGGATGTTGACGCGCTTCCCGTTGATGTTTTTTTTCGCGCGTGCTCATCTTATTTTCCCATCGCGGAATACGAAATTCTCCTCCTTTTCAGCGTGTTATTCCTCCAACAATCAAATCTCCTCTCCCCCTCTCGACTTTTCAAAAAACAAAACAAAAATCCCCAAAATCGGTTGAGTATTTGCTCGTAAATCTGGCGACACTGGTTGCTTATCCACTCTCTCTCTCTCTCTCTGTCTCTGTCTCACTCTCACTCTGGAACATTCCCGAAATCGTCTGAATCAACAACAACAACAACAATAGGAGAAGAAGAAAAAACAGTGACACTTCCGTTGGAAGAAACATCACCTCCATCACCTCCGCCTTCGTCTTCCTCGTCGGCATCGCCCGGTCCGGCCGCCTTGTCTTCCAGCGACGCCATCGACGCCGGTACGGCCAACGACAACAACAACAAGAGCAAGACGACAGATTGCCAAGGCGATCATTCTGCGAGCAACAACAATAACAACAACGACGACGACGAAGACGACGACGACATGCCATCGTCGACGCGACTCGGTTTGAACAGCCCGATGGCGGCGGCGGCGGCAGCAGCTGCGGCGGCCGCGTCGGCATCGGTCGGCGCTCACGTCGGTCCACCCCCTCCGTTTTCGCCTTTCGTCGGCGCAGTTTCCGCCTCCGGTCTGATGGGTCCGCGACACTTGCCGCCCGTCTTCCACCCCGTTTTGGGCGGACTCGGATCGCTCGGACATTTCTTCAACGAAGACATGCTGCTCCACTGGCGGCGATCGCTCGAAGCTTCCATGTTGAGCCATCACCATCAGCAGCAGCAGCAATTACAGCAACAGCAACAACAGCAGCAACAGCAGCAAGAGCGACGCTTGACGTCGCCCGATCGCGCCAGAGCCTCCAGTCCCGGCAGCGACAACGGTGTTGAGGAAAACAGCAGCAGCTTGTTCGGCCAGCGGACGCCGACGAGAACGACGACGACGGCCGACGGGCCGTCCACTACGCCAACTAACGCACCCAGATGTCCGTCTACGCCGAGCGGCCAGCAGGGGCAGCAAGTCAACACATCGACGCCTAATTCATGCGGTATTACCACTCTACCCGGCTGGCCTAGCTGGGAAGATTCGCACCTTGCCCGGCTTCAACAGGAATTCATCAGCCGAGGTGGCGTTTATCCAGGTTTCGGCGGGCCGGGCAGCGTCAACAGCCTGGCTGGTGGTGCCGGCCTAGGCAATGGTAGCCTGGACGGTGGCGACGGACCGTCAGCGGCGGCGCTGGCCTCGCTGATGTCCCTTCCCGAAGGTTTGACGTCGTTGTTGGCCAAGAGCAACCCGCTCGAGGCCCGTCTGCAGGAGATGCTGCGCGCCACGATGGAGCGCTACGCCAGCCAAGCGCTGGACACGTTGGCCATTTCGCGCGGCGTCCGCGAGCTCCTGTCCATGCACAACATCGGCCAGCGTCTCTTCGCCAAGTTCGTGCTCGGCTTATCGCAAGGCACCGTCTCCGAGCTGCTCTCCAAACCGAAGCCGTGGGACAAGCTGACGGAGAAGGGCCGCGATTCCTATCGCAAAATGCACGCCTGGGCATGCGACGAGGCCGCCATTTTGCTCCTCAAGTCCCTCATTCCACGCAAAGGTAGGAAGCCCCTTACAAAATATCTTCCGGATTGATTTTAAACTTTTTGAAAAAAGAAAAGAAAAGAAAAACGATGATCAACGTGCGTCATTTGGTTTTGGCCCCGAGTACCGGCAATGGCTTTTCGCGCATCATCAATCAGGGCGGCTTCTTAATATATTGTATGTATTCGATGAATATGAGCATCGATTATATTTTGAAACTCGCAGCGACGGTGGCTGTACCGAAAGTTGGCCTATAGAAAAATTTCCTCTTCTCTTTTTTTTTTCAAACGAAAATATGAGAAGACACGGCGAATGAGAAATGGGAAAGTTTTGAAGGCTGAAAAAAAAAAAAAAGTCATTAGTCGCCGATGAATCTGATCCAATTAATGAAAGCGACAGCGGTGGTTCTTCTTAGGCTTCTTTTCCAACGTCGTTGGCTATCGATTCGAGCCGCTTTGTGGAGCGCGATCGTCGTGTTTTTTTTAGAATGTTCGTCAATATGCAAACATGGACGCGTGTGCGTAACGAGTAGAAAATCACCAAGAAAAAAAAAAAAGCTCTTCGTGCCATCGCAAGGCCGTCGAGACGGCCAATGGTGACACAGACGGGCAGTTTTTTTTTTTTTCTCCTTTATAGGCCAGTCAGATTCTTTAATTTTTCTCTCTCTCTCTTCTAACTTCCAACTTGTTGTCAATTCAGCTCAAGGCATTCCGACCCAAACCAAAGCCGAGCCCTTTTGGCTTCTCTCTTTGCTTGATGATTAATCATCCACGATGGAGGAGATTACCATCACAGGTTGTCTACGTGTGTGTGTTTCACATAGCCCTACTAGTGCGTATGTATAAGGGGGAGAGGAAGAGCGTAGCATTAGGAAGAAGCAGAAGGCAGGCGGGGAGGCCAGGTGTGCGGCAGCAACCCACTGTCACTACTGTTACAGGTTAAATGTTGTCATTCCGACTCGGCTATATATTTTATGCCGCCAACCGCATCCTGGTGTTTCATTTCGTTCTTTTTTTTTTTTTTTTTTTTCTTTTTTCTATTTATTTTTTATTTTATTTTTTTTTTAACGGAATTCATTTGAATAAAATGTTGAAGAATGAAAACAAAAAGGCATACGAGACTCGGGGAAAGATGGAACATTTTGTTTTGTTTTTTGTTTTTTTCCTCGCATTGTGGGACGAGTTCCAAGTCTTGTGTACCATTGCCTTCAGCCTCGGTATGCAAACCTTCAAATAGATTTTAAAAAACTAAAAAAAATGAACAACGTTGATGATTTTTTATTAGCCGGAATATTGCCCAGTTTAGACTTTTTCATTTGCTTTTATTTTGTTTTCTGTTTAGTTTTATTTTACGCCTCTACCGAGATACTTCCACACAAACAAAAAAATCTCTAATGAAGTGATGAGGCACGCAGTTGACAAGTTACATCGTTCCGAGGACTCTCAGAGGCCAACATAAAAGGAGGGCTAAAAAAGAAAAGAAAAGAAGGTCGATTGGTAAAAATGCGTTGTTATTAGTCTCTCCTTATGTCTGATCTCTTTCTCGTTTGGGAAACTGTCAGGAAAGAAAAAGAAAAAGCCTCTTTTTCTCTTGGAAGACGGACAATCTTCACGTGTTTTCTCGTTTGCTCGTCATTCCCTGTCGCTCTTTGAATAACGGGGACAGAGTTAGGGGGCCTCGGTGATATTGACAAGCCATCAAGAGAGAGAGAAAGAAAAGAAAAGAAATAAAAATTTTCGAAAGGGAGGCTTGGATTCTTTTGCGGTGTTGTCTTCCCATCACGTCCCATTCAAATTGGGCGACTGGCCTTGTTTAGTTTTTTTTGTCTTCCGACTTTTCTGACGGTACCATCTGTGCAAGGACTTGAGACAGGAGGACCAAAAGTTGTTTGATTTTCTTTTTGGGTGTCCTTCATGCCTATTTTTATTTTTATTTATTTTATTATTTTCCACAGTTGAGATGGAGAAGAAAAAAGAAAGAAAAACTAGTCCCCCTTCTTACTAGTAGCTTTTGTCAAACCGCTGATGATTTGAGGCCCTTTCGGAATCAGGAGAGTGGTGTAGTGGATGGTGCCGGGTCGCTCATGTTTCACGGTCCCACAGAAACACGGCATTTCTCTCCCTTCTGTCCGTCTTCTCTTTCTCTCTCATTCGTATAGTTTAAAGCCTGTCATTTCTGTCGGACAAGATCTGATACGACTTTTGGGAGTCCCTCTTATTTTTTATTTTTTTTTTAAACTTGCGTCTATACCTTGTCTCTGTCACACACTCACACACAGCTTGGTATTCATAGTCATTTTCCCCCCATTTTTTTGTTTTTTTTTCTTTTTTCTCCCTCCTTCTTGTCTTGTCCCGATATTTCATTAGAAGAATTCTTGATATTTCTTTAGCGAGGGAATCTTGGCCGAACAAAATGAGCGTTTTTGATTGGATCTGTCCCCCTTTTTTTTTCTTTTGGTTTTCCTTCTGGATTTTTCCTTAACGCCACGGTCCCGTAATCTTTTTCTAACTCGTATATATATCGATGCGTGTTGCAACGTTGGGGCTATAAAGGAAGAATGTTACGGTAGTACGGCTACTTACTGGACGTTCTCCATCATCCTGTGAAGTATGTTTTTACTTGTGAAAGAATATAAGAATTATTTTTTTAAAAAGAAGAAGAAGCCGCAAGACTGCGTCAGTCAACCTGAACGCCATTCATCGGGAGGACCGTGAGCGTGCGTGTTTGCCATATACTCGCTCGACCTTTTGTGGTTTTTCACATTTTTTTTCTTTCTTGCTGTTTCTCGATAGAGCAGATGTCGTTTTCTCATCGTTTCAAAAGTCTAACGTTCGAAGAAGGCCGATGTATTGAGAGGGGGGGCACTCACTCGCATGTGGCTCGAGGTTTACCTGAAACGCGGTAATTATAAGCCCATTATTCCGTTGTGAAGCAATGGAGTGAAGAGATAAGAAGTCTACAAAGAGAGAGAGAGAGCTGTGTTGTGTGGATGACTTATCGGTCGTATTCAACGGCTGACTGGGCAAGCGCCCAGCACACACACACACACACACACACAAAAAAAAAACAACCTGTTGCGATCGTCTTTTTCTAAGAGTACGCTCTTACAAAATTGTTGCGCTCTTGATGTTTTTTGGTCTAGACGGGAAGGGAAATGAAACGAGGAGGCAACATATATTGCTATAGATTATAGGTATAGCGAAAGGATTTTCACTTGTTTTAGGTTTTTTTAGTTTTTTTTTGTGGGCTGTGTGGGTTGGGCTTTCCCGATTGTTCCGTCTCTTTTTCGTAAACACAGGGCAGAAAAAGCAAAAAAAAAAAAAAGGGGGATGGGGGACCAAGAACGATAATATAGAGCGCCCAGAGGGAGCAGTCATTCTTATGCATCCATGGGTTGTACGTACAAGAGTTGTCTTGCATTTATTTCTCCATTTTTTTTTTCTCGTTTGATTTACCTGCCACTTTTTTTTTTTTTTTTTTAACCTCTTCTCACGCGTTGGTTCATAAAAAAAAGGGGGGAGCAATCAAAATTTGCTGAGAACGATCTGAAAACGATGCAAAACTAAATAAGGAGGTGAAGGGGGGAGCCGAAAATATCAGAAATGAAAAATGATTGACCGCTGCCAGACACACACATTTTCGGTATTTTCAGTCAAAAGAGCTTTGCCTTTGCAGGACATTATTTCGTGCTCCTTCTATTGTGGGGTACATGCAGCACAAAGAGACACACGCACACACATCAGTCGGCGCTCTGGTGCTCTCTTGGTCGACTGGTTTCAACCATTCTTCTTTTATTTTGTTAAAGTTAAAAAAATAATAATAATAATAAATAAAAAAGTGCCAGTCAAACCGCTAATCACTGCCGTGTTTGTGTGGTGACTCCATGATCTTAAACCCCTCCCCACTTTTTTTTTCTTCTTCTTCTTCCAATGGCAATGCCACTTTTGTGTTTGATGCAATCATTTCCGAATGGTTTTTTGCCCTTGTTCGGGTAATAACTTTTCGAGAAAGAGATGAAAATAAAGAGCGATTGAACCAGAACCACAAGAGCTACCACACTATCACCGCATTCGAAGCACACACACACACAAACACACACATACAAAAAAAAGGGGCAATAAGAAGAGGGGGAAAAAGAAATCATCATCATAATAATAATAACAAGAAGAAGAAGAAGAAGAAGAAGAGATGGAAGATGAGGACGACCTCTCAGTGTGTAGAGGTGGCGGGAGGGTTTGTGCCGTTTCGTTTGGCTCCGTCGAATTCTCCCACGGTCAAACCTTCATTCGCCCGCTCGATGAAGCAACTCTTTTTCTTCTTTATTTTTAATGCTCCCGGCAGCATTTGACTATCGACCCACACTATGATATTATTATCTCTCCTTCTTACCTGCAACTCTTTTATCCGAATGTGTTCTCTTTATTTCTGCTGGAGAAGAAGTTATACTTATTATACATCGTTTAAAATATCTGGAATAAAGACGCCGGGAGGCCGCAAGCCCCGCCTTTACCCCCATCATTTTATTTTTGTTTTTTTTTTTTTTTTGCCGTTGTTGTTGCTTTCGTTCCTCTCCATCATCATCATCATCATCACCTGGCGACCGGTATGCCCGAGCCAGTCTACGTGTCGTGCCCGCTTATGGAACGGAAATGAAGCTTTATTACTCTTGCACCCGTCGAATTGGTAGTACAACAAAAAGAAAAAGGGGGGAAAAATACCAGCGGTAAAAACGAAACGAAGTCCCGCCAAACCGCAAAGGGGGTCTTCGTGATCGTCTGTTATACACACACACACACACACACCCAAAAAGAACCAATTTGAAAAAAACAGTCGGCTGGCGATTTGCGACTCGTAGCGCCAAAGCAAAAAAACAAAAATAAAAGGGGGAATGAAAATTCAAATAAAACTAATAAAAATGGAGAGAGAGAAAAAAGGCGAGGGGGGGGGGGACACATTTATATAATAAATGGCTGGCAGCATTGCCAGCGGGAGTCAACAAAACACACAATAGCCACAAAAAAATAATCGACTATGAGAAAAAGAAAAAAGGAAAGAGAGAGACTGTCAAAGAAGAAGAGTAACACGGACCCATTATCTCTTTGCTTTTCCCTTTTTTTAAAATATATATATATATAGTCTGTGTTACCCTTCTTCTTTTTTTTTTTGTGTTTTAATAGACGTGATTGCATCGAAGGTGAACAATCGCATCGCTCCTGCAGGGCATTTTCAACAACAAAAAATCCAGTAGATCAACAGGTCTCGACCTGGACTGGCGGCTGTGTGTAATAGCGGTAGGAGTAGTCAAGTCGATTATTTTGTCCGTCGCCAATCGACTCTCGAGGGCAACTGGTGGCGGCACTGGTCTCACGTTCTTGTTCGTTGGGGGGTCATGGCGCGCCGTCGTGAGACGGGCAGACGGCGGACGAGAGAGTAGAAGGAGAACGGATCGAACGGATGCACGTATTGGTGACGCCCATGTCCATCATCATCAACTTCTTAGAAACGAAAAATGACAGCAGCACTATCATTGCGCTTTGCAGGAAGCACCACTTGACTTTCTTCTTCTTCTTCTTTTGATGATGATGGGGGGGAGGGATCGATTCTATTTTGTTTCTAATGAAACGAGACATCGACTATTGGGGCGCCAGTACGCTCCGTCGGTCAAGCGCATCCTCATCTCGTCGTGCGTTCGTGTATCTTTGTATTTGACCCATCATTTTTTGCGTCTTTTATTTGTGAAAAATGGTGGTCTATCGGGATTCTTTTATTTCCTTGTCCATCTAGATTTTTGTCCTTCCTTTTCGTAAGGAGGAGAAAGATTTGTTTTTCTTGTGCGAGTTGGTTGACTTGTGATATACTTGCATCTTCATCCCGGATGACGTCAGTTTCGATGTCGTCGTGCGGGACAATAGGCATCCAAGCTGTGCGCGTCGCACACCTTTTGTCGGCGTCGATTAACTTTGTTGGCCCCTATTTTCGTTCTCTACTTCACTTGTTTTCCGCTCGTTTTTTTTCTTTTCTTTTTCCAACATCGTTCCTACTAGCCGATGCGCAACTGTTTTTGTTGGCTAAGAAACTTTAAAAGAGACACCGCCGCCGCCTTATGTCTTCATTTTTTCTTTTTCTTTTGTTGGCGATGAAGGAAAATAAAAATAAAAATAATTATTTTTAACACAAAAAAATGCGCGTCGAACAAGAAAATCCCCGAGAGAGACGGGAGTTAAAAGGGAGAGAGTTGGGGGAGATCAAGGTAGCTTTTGTTATGAACCGACCGAGAAGAAAATGTGGGAGCCGATAGATGAAGATATCCCACCGCCAAGACACACGCGTGCGTTCTATATGTTGAGGTGGCGGCGTCGGTATCTTTTTCGTTTGTTAATCACCTTTTGTTGTCCCCATCATCTTTTATTCCTCCCCCCCACCCAATTCCTTTCTTGTTTCCCACAAGGTAAATATATCGGCAGCCCCCACCACACAGCAGCAGCTCCTATCGTTTCGTTTTGTTTTTTATTGTCGTCATTATCCGAAGAAATGCGCGGGCTCGTAGAAAGAAAAAAGCGTCTTTTTTTTACATTTTTTTTTATAAATTCTTGTTACAACTGACGATGAAGACATTGTCGTTTCGCGGTCCCAGAGAAGTCGAAGTCGGCGGCCAAACAAAAAAAGAAAAACGGGAGACCTAAACACTCCAGGAAATGAGTTCTAATCAAATGATGATTACTCTTTTCTTTTCTTTTGTCGAGCAACTGTTTGCTACTTAAATTGTATCAGCCGAAGTGTGCGCTGCCTTTTGGTAATTATGAAAAAGAGAGAAAAAAAAAAAAAGGGCCGTTAAAAGTTGGCCGCCGCCAGCCATGGATCTCGATCCATCTTGTTCCGTTTTGCATGCGATTCTTTCTTGTGTATGCCCAAGTGATGGTGGTACCCTCTTTTATCTTGTAAAGAAATAAAAGGGTGGGACGAAAGAGGGGCGGCTTGATTGGGTCTCTGGCGTCGTCTAGTTAGGCCGCGTCGATGATGATGAGCGCCGATAAAAACAGATGAAAATAAGTAGAGGACGAGAGTCTCTGTCGTCGTATCAAACGGATGCAAAACTTAGAAAGCCCCGCGCTCTCCTATTTCCAAGTGTGTGTAACTGTGTGTGTGTGTGTGTGTAGTCAGCGGGGGAAGGGGTTTAATCAAGGATTCGCTTTTTCTGCGCCGCCGACATGTCGGGGAGTTTACCAAAAGTCTTGCATTTGACTATCAGCCGCCCGGTTTTCTGCTCGCAAATGGCATCCGTCCATCTTGTATAAGCCGTGCAAATATCCAAAAGAGTCAAATCAAAAGAAGAAGAAGAAGAAAAGTTTGCTTCTCCTTGTCCTATACTGTTGAGGGTATCATCAAAATGAAGCTCGTTCTTCTTTTTGCTGCTCTTTTTTTCTTCTTCTTCTAAACCCGTTATCCCGATCTCAATAGCGGCGTGAGCGGGGAACGGTTGGTTCCGTCTTCTCCAATCAGGGTCCATCTTAATGAACAAACTTTTTCTTTTTTTCTGTTCTCTTGGCCTTTTTATTGAAGAGGGGAAATCTAAAGAAAAAGAGAAACGATGTTATGCGTTCAGAAAACTCCGAATCGGATGACAGAACCAACAATGGCGACCTGATCTGCATATTGCCAAACTCCCCACGGCCCGTCGCTCAGGCCGGCGTCTTCCCTTTTTTTTTCTTTTCTTTCCCTTTTTAGCATCCGGCTCACTTCATCTTCTTTATAAGGAGATGGAAAAGAAAAGATATATATACTTTGAATAAGACGGCGCGGTCAGATCCCTTTAGAGGGGCAGTGTCAATAATTACAAATCAGAAAGAAAAGAGAATCGAGAAAAAGTTCAATCCTCTACCGCGATCTATTCGGATCTTATCCTCTTACTTTCGTTAGCCTTGTAATCTACGACGACACAAAAAATTTAAAGAAAAGTTAGTTCCGTGTCCTTTTTCTCCGTTCATTGAGATCTAGACAAGACCCTACTGAACTCGCCATTATGGTCGTCTTTCTCTTTTTGGTTGGGGCCTTGCTGTTTCCTGCCACTAACATCGTCCAGTTTAAGAAGAGATTGGGGTTTTCTTCCATGAAAAATTCAAGAAGAAACAAAGCCGATCAGTCATTTCCATATCCGCAATAAGAAGAGAAAAGGAAATGATGCGCTTTTTTGTTTTTGTTTTCAGAAACATTTGAAACATTTACAAGTTGCGCTCGTCGTCTATAAATACGTAATTAGACAGTGCGAGTGGGTTTGGTCATTTGGTTATGTGGCGATCTGTTAAGCCTCTTAACGAACACATGTGAAACACATCTCTCTTTTTTTCGATCTCGTAATGCCCTGAAATCTTTATGCGCTCTGGGGTGTCGGTTCTATTTGCCCCTTCCTTTGTGTGTCTGTTTATTTATGTTCTTGTTTCTTTTCCCGCTGCCTACTTGTTTCTCTCTCTCTTTCTCTCTCTCTCTCGGGGATGGCCTTTTTTGATATTTACCTTGTTTTGTTTCTAATTCGAAAGACGACGTATCTTTCGTCTTTCCTTTAGCGGCCGCTGAAAGAGTCATTTGCCGCCAATCGCAGTGACATGTTCATCCAATCAATCGCGTCACATGCGCAACGTCAAATAACCAACTTAACACACACACACACACGCTCGTTCGTAGAACGAGAGAAAGAGAGAACAGGAAAGAAAGGACGGAAGATGTTGTCAGGCTCATCGGCGCAATCCGCACCCTGGATTCTCCAGAACGGGATATATTTGGATCAGTTTCCCATTTTTGAAAAAAGAAAATGAAATTCTTTTTCTTTCTTCACGCTGGTTGTTGTTGTTGTTGTTGTTGTTGGGACGAATAGTAGCGTTAGAAAATCCCCCAAAAAAATGTTTTTAATTTTATTTGATTTTCGCTTGTCACTCGGGAAAAAGGCGGACACGCATTCCCGGCCATCTCATAGACTCATTCTCGATAGTTTGTGGTGTATGTTGTTTCGGTGGGGGGAAAAAGAAAGAAACGCGTCAGATGTTTGCGTTTTTGTTTCTTTCTCCGTTGAAGGGGGGAGGTCGTCGGTAGTTGTCCTATTGGATACTGTGCCCTGGTGGCAACTCGCCGAGCTCCGCGGGAGGATTTAAATTTAGCTACTAGCCGTTGAGCTGAGAGATATTTATTCCTCCATCTTTTTTGTTTTGTTTTGTTTTTTCTCACTTTGCGTATTTCGCTCTTTTTTTTTTTAAGTCGTTTTCATTTCTGTTGCGCCAGTAGGAAGGCGAGAAGCCTCTCGGATCGAGAGAGAGGAGGCTTCAAAAAATCAAAGAGACGACATGACTGACAAAGAAAAGTCTACAACAAACAGTTGGGGCTAGTAATTGTTGAAACTGTGAGAGGGTTAAAGACAAGCAGTTGACGATAGCAACAGCACAGCAACAGCCACGACGGTCACAATATCAAAAAAAAAAAATCAAATCAAAATGTGCAAGTGCGTCACTAGCTGTTAACCAGTCAACTGTTAAGCTCAATGGATCTCAAGGTCTCGACAGCTGTGGCCATTGTATACAATCGTCAACAATAATTAGTCCGTATTTTTTTTCTTTCACCCTTTGCCTTCCTGCCTGTTGCTTAATATACCTGGAATCGGTCGTCCGTAACTCGCTAATTCTATCGATATTACCCGAGAGCTATGAAAGACGTCAAAGTGAAAGTCATCGGTGACATAGCCGAAATGAGAAAAAAAAATTCAAATGACGTAACAGACTTATTTGGCAACGCCGTCGATTGTCATCCATCCGAAGGTTAACACAAAAGCATAATGGCGACACACCACCCACAATAAAGAAATTATGATTTTTTTTGGTTTAGTCTTGACGTGAAATTCCGCCATTTTTGATTTCCCTCTTTTGTTTCGCCTTTCTTTTTTTTTTCCCTTCCTCTCTATCGGCGTGTAATCTAAGATTGATTCAACAATTGAACGATCGCTTATGGAAGAGACTCCCGAAGACGTGGAAAAAAAAATTCCCAGCCGCAGCGCTCAGTTTCGGCCAACTCAACGTAGAGACGGTGGGAAAAACAGCTGCCGGTCGTGTCGATTTCCCCGACTGTTTGGATTTTGTGTGTGCGGTTTGTGGTGGGCCTTTCTGATGTTGTGTCATCCCCGTGACGTTTCCGTTGTATGTTCGATTGTTGGTAAACGCGCCGTTCACAAAAGAAACTATAGGAGAACATAATCAATGCAATTACAGCGACATTTGCGCTTAATCGAGGTACTACATTATCAATCGTTTTTCGTTTTTTTCTCTTTCTACGTAATAACGGCTCTTTACTTTAGTATCTGCTATTTCATAGGAAACAAACCATTCAATTCTCTCTTTTTTTTCACCATTCATTTCTGATTATTCATTGATCCGTTTTTGTTTTGTTTTTTTCTTATTTGGGTGACCCGTTTAAGAGACAATTTTTTTGTTTCTCTGCCACTAGCTCTCATTTATTTTAAAATAATGTGAATGAAAAAAAAAAGGGAGGATATATATTTGTTATATATAAATGATTAAAAGAGAAAGAGACGGTGAAAAAATAAAAATGGAAGAAAAGAATAAACTGCCGGCAATGAGAGCGCCGCTATGCGAATGAAAGGGGGATTTGCTTTGGAATTTCAGCTTTTTTTCCTTTTTTAATGATCATTACTCGTTTTGTGTAAGGAGCGAGAACACGAAAAAAAAAAAACGGAGAAAGAGGGAAAGCAGCTGGAATTGTTAAAATTTAGCTTTGAAAAAAAAAGTGGAAAGAAAGAGATTAGAATCTCACCGGAAACAGGGTGTGGTTTTTTATTTTTATTTGCAATTCCGCCTCTCCATTCTTGTCATCGACGTCGGTGACGGTTATTTATTTATTTTTTTTTCCTCTCTTTTATTATTACTCTCTATTTTCTCTTTCTGTTTTGTTGCGTGGTTTGTCATTGCACAAAAGGGGGACATTTAAACAAAACAAAACAAAAATACGAAAGACCCAAATGACAAACTTCTACTAAGAAAAATCTCTAGTCCCAAATTAGATGAGGGTCACATCGGGGGAAGAAAAAAACGATGTGGACGACGATGCGTTCTGTCATGTTTCACACGCTATACATCCTGCGGGAAAGCAAATGATAGAACCTCCTTTGGGCTCTTCTTTTTCGGTGAGGGCTAATTCTCCTTCTTCAGGAGCCCTAGCAGACCTCTCGCTGTGTATGTTTTTTATCTTTGTCGACTTCTTTTTTCTTTTTTCTTGCTTGTTTGCTAGCGTTTTATGCTACTGTAGCTCAAATCAGTAGTAACCCTAAGGGGAGAAAAAAATAAAAAAACGAAAAGAAGGTGATGAATGGTTTCGGCACGGCACTGCTCTCATTAACGACTTATCATCCCTCGGGGACTTTAAGCGCCGCGGTCGATTTTTTTTTCTTCTTTGCGTGAGATTTTACGACGTGAGATACGACGAGCGACGGATGAATTAAAAGAAAAATCCATTTCTTTTCAAATTTTTTTTTTTTTTCGCAATGAAATTCGATATTGACTTGAAATTGTGACGTCATCGAAGGCTTCTGTTGAAATGTGTTGAAATCCTAATGGGCAAACGGGGGGAAAGAGAGAAAATGAAAACAGCCATCAAATTAAAATTGTTTGATTATCGAAACAAGAAGCGATGATTTCATCGCATGGCGACCTCGTTATAAAGCCCTTACAAATACACGATTTGCGGTCGTGTGTGTGTGTGTGTATATAGATGGAAGATGGACGGAGTGAGATGAGAGGGAAGAGGGAGGAAAGACGGGCGAGTTGAGAAAGGCATGTGACATGATGATGATCCGGGGTGGCGGCGGCGGCGGCGGGTCCTAATGGGCACTCCCGCAACATCAAACCGCGATGGCATTCGTCAAAAGTTGGCGGTAACGTTTGGACGAATGGAAAACAAACGATCCGCTCTGCCAGCGGTTGTTTTTGATTATTACCAGACTTTTTAAAATTTTCTTCTTCTTTTTCCGGATGATGTGGCCAATTGTCCTCAACGGCAGCATAGTTTGAATACCTCTAACCAATTAGAAAATCTCGATCGGGTCGGTGACATTTTGTGGGGGATTCAAAACAAAACAAAAAACGAAAACGACGTTCAAAACAGGAAGCCAAATGCCATCATCGTCGTAAATGATTTGAGGCCTCGAGGGTTTTCTTCAGCGCTGCGGGACTGGCGCCATGTTTGAATATCTCGGCTGTGTTTTTTTCTAGCACCATAGATCTTGTTTTGTTTTATTTTTTTTTTTTGTTGTTTTCGGATCAATGTTTTTGAAGTCATCGCCTTCTTTTCTGTACCTCTTACTCATTACGCGCTTCATATCAAATCAAGTTCTTCAATTTCATTTTTTTTTTCCTTCTTCCACTTCGATTCCCGCTCTTGCCCGGCAGCCAAAAAGTTCTATTTCAAGGCCGGCAGCCCGAGACGACAAACGCAGAAGGAGGAAAAGAGAGAGAGAGAGAGAGATGGATGTTTGACGTTTCATCATCCATCATCTCTCCAGCTGTCTCTCTATCTTCTCCTTTTTCTTCTTCTTCTTATCTCTCCCTCTTTTTTTTTCTTTTTTACCTTATTTATATCCACATGTGTTCGTTTTCCCACTTTTTAAATGTTGAAGAACTCTGAAAAGAGATTTCACTATCGTAATAACGTTTGAAACACACAGACACCCCCTTTAAAAAAAAAAGAAAAAGGCCAGTAGTTAATATCGGGTATAAACTATAACATCTTTGAAATGTCGGTAGGAGAAAATATAATGCGAAGAAAAGGAACCCGCAAAAAAAAAAAAATAAATAACAAAATAGGGAAAAGAAAGTGGCCCGCAGTACAGTCACGCTCTGTGGAACTGTTTCCATTCCTCATTCGTACGTTCATTTTTTGTTTTTTCATGGTGTCTTTCATCTACTAGAGATTTATCCATCTATTTTTTTGTGTTCCCCTATCTATCTCACATCTGTGTAATGTGGGGCAGATATAATAATAATAAAAAGAAAAAAAACAAAAAGAATAGACAGCGGCCATATCCCCTTCACTGACTAGTGTGCCGGTCCAGTCAACTCATTGATCAAACTCTCTCGTTGACGCCTGGTCGCTTGATCTCACGCTTCAATGGCTTTTTTCTTAGATATATACTACACACACACATATATATATATATATTTTATGATCATCGTCGAGTTGTGAAACGGACGGACGTGTAATTTAGAATGAGACAACGCCGTGTAATTATCGCTGGAAAAAAACTGACATTCGTATCCTTCAATTTTTGTTTCTGTTTTTTTGTTTTATTCAGGAAAAGAAACCGGGGGATCGTCAGTAGCGACCAAGACGGAAGAGAGCGCCGTTACCGAGGAACGCATCGCCCACATCCTGCACGAAGCCAGCGCCGCTCTACGGGCGCAACAAGTCGACGATTCGGGTAGCGACGAGAGCAAACCGCCCAGCCAAACACAGGTACAATTCAAAATAACAGGGTATCGTGTAAAGAAAAAGAGCGAAGACAGCCACTTACGGCATGGCCCATTAAAAATTGGAAGTTGACAAACAAGTTGGAATTCAATAGAAAAAACAAAAGAGAAGTCGATTTGTGTGTGTGTGTGTCGAGTCTTTTGAAACTGCCCCCGCTAGTACTATATACTTAGTATAGCCGCCTATGGCGTTTGGAGAACATCTGCTTGTTGGAGCAGTGCAATAGGAGAAGAAGAGAAAATATCCTTATATATTAGATCGACGCCCGAGAGTGTGTGGGCGGAGGCCTTGCGCTCGGCTCGGCCACCGCGAAAGAAAACGAGCACGTCGGGACATTAAATGGACCGTTTCGCTCGTTGCGCCAGCGTTGCGCGCACCCCTCCCTCGCATTAAAAATGAAATATTTCGCTGGTGAGCAGCACATCCCCTCCGTTCGAAAGAGGAGAAAGAAAGAAAGAAAAAAAAATGAGCTCAAACGCGAGCAGCTTGTTCTCAATTCCAAAACATTTCCAGATGGCTATTCAAATAGCTTAGTTGATAGCGTGTTATGCCGATGACGTCTATCCATATGTGTGTAATCATCTCTGTTTTGTTATTATTTTCCTAACACATTTTATTTTATTTTTGTATTTATTTCTCGTTTGATTTCCGGTAGACGCCATCACCCGGCCCGAAAGTGGAACCGATATGCCCATCGGCTGGAGCCAATGCCACACCAACGTCTAGTGCCACTACCACCACTACCACCCCCACCTCTTCGTCTAGCCATCACCACCACCACAACAACAACAACAATAGTAGCAGCAGTGCTAATCTGTTGTTGCAACAACAACAACAACAGCAACGTCGCGGACGCAAACCAGATCACGACGATATCTCGCAAGAGCAAGTACTGCGCATCTATCACGACGAACTGGCCAAAATGATGTCGGCAGGCTCGTCGACCGCATTCAATCCAGCCGCTTTTAATCCGGCCCACCTATCCGGATTATCTGCCCTGGCAGCTGGAGGCGGACCCAGAGCCATGGCATCCAATCTCCGCGACTACAATAGGTACGTTGCTTTATGACAATCGGCAGAAGAAGAAAACAAAACAATAAAGTCAATCAAAAATCAAAATTTGCATAAAGACAAGAAAAACAAAAGGGAAGTAACGAAATGCTGCTAGAGAAATGATTATCCATTGAAAAAAAAATAAAAACACAAAACAGAAATAGGGATGGTGTGTGACCAGAGTGATTTACAATGACCCGACATTCGTGTCGGCTGATCGTTCATCACTTTGGCGTCCATTTCAACGGATGACAGTTAAAAACAAAAGGAAAACGGGGAGAAAGAGACTCTGCTACTACGAAGCTTTCGACTCATTATTTTATTTTATTTTTTCCTTAATGGCGCAACAAGCAACACGCTTCACCGCTCTCTCTTTCAATTTTCGGGGGGGTTTTGTTTCTTGGTTATCCGTTTTGTTCTTGTTCATCCGCCGACGGGCGTTTCGTACACCCCCGTGCGAATTCAGCAAACAAAACACACACACACACACACACACACACAAAAAGTAATAATAAAACGAAAAACAACTAAACCCTCCCACATAAAAAAGAAAACAAAATCTGCATTCTTATGTACGCAAACAGCTCGTCGACTGAAAATAGAAGTGTCTCGGAATGTATCCCGAACGATTGGGATTTTTATTTCTTCTTAAATTTTCGAGACACACAAAAGAAAAGAAACATGAAAAGTGGTGACTGACCGAACTTGTTTTCTTGTTTTGCGTCTTGTTTTTGTTTTGTTTCCTTAGATCGTACACTAGCGCACTCTTTGAGCGGACACCCGAAGAGATCCGCATGGCTCTCGATGTTTACCAACAGGAGCTCAACCGGTTGATGCAGCCGCCGACGTCATCGAACGCCACCAATGCGACGACGACGGCGACAGCCACAACGGCAGCCGCTGGCCATTTGACATCGACGCCCGTCGGCAGCGCCGGAAGCCAACATCAATCGACGACAAGCATAAGCGGACACGTGAGCAATGGTTTCCCTCAAGACCTGTCGCTACCCAAAAGCGCCACGGGGGCCGGAAGCGTGCGGAGCGACGAGGAAAGCTCGGAGCGGGACGTGGGCAAAATGAGATCAGCTGTCGGCTCGGCTGCCAACAACAAATCGTTGCTGCTCACGCCGGGCGAGAATGGCGAACGGAGTAGGAGCGTCGCTGGAGAGACGGCCAGCAGCAATTTAGCGCACAGTTCGTCGAAATCGACGGACAATGCCATGGGCCTCTACATGCCTCATTCGCTGCACAACATTCTTCGGCCGTCTTCCAGCCTGTCGCCGGACGAATCCAGTACGGCGACGACAGGAGCCGCCGGGAAGTGGCGCTGCCGGTGCGGGTGTGACGGCTGCAAATGGCGGCGTAGCTTCGCCGTTGCAGCGCATCGCGTCCATCACCAACTCGTTGATGTCGCAGCCGGCCAATCCTACGCTGCCGCAGGTGACGCAACGACCGATGAAAGCCATCTTGCCTCCCATCACTCAGCAACAGTTTGACACCTACCAGAACCTCAACACGGAGGACATCGTCAAAAAGGTAAATATCATCTACCACCTCTTTTTTTTTTTATTATTATCATTTCCTCTCTTCATTGTTACATCCGGTGCGTCGTTTCTCATTTACCATCCACTCCCCCGTCGATACTTGTCAAAACTGACGCAACAAAACACCATGTGCGTTCATACCCGCACGAAATTAAACTCAGCTTGCGGGCATTTTCCCCGTTAACCGAACACGAGTTATGCCAATCAATAAACTCATTAAAGACCCACCGAGTGTGGCAGGAGGGGGGCGATGAGGGTTTCGATAGTCTCACGTTGAGTATGCCAAGATTTTCAACGCGCGCGCTAAAATTGTGACGTCTTGATCGCCCGGAACGTTGGGTTCGGTTGCAGCGCATTGTTCGGGTATCGGAGTAGCAACTTGTGAGTAGCGCGCTATGGGAAGCGTAACGCCGCACAACAATGGCAGCACACTAGACGAAGAGTTACGGTACTGTTTGCTATTTTGGGGGTTTATAGTTTACAATGCTGCCCCGTCTTCTGAAATGCACGCACAATAACTTCAGCAACGGTTACTTCTTCTTTTTTTCCTTTTTAGTTCAGTTTTTACAAATAGTGTTGGCTTTGTTTCGCTACCCCCTTAGCGCCAATTCGCCCGTTGGCGTACACGGGAGCCAGGTGAATCCAACAGACGCGGCGACGTCGAGTCTATTGTCTCTTTCTGGCCGTAGCTAATTGAAAATACCTGGAAGGAGTTTAGAGCAACTCAAAACTCGCGCTCCATCTCCCTTCCATCTAACCGACCTCCTACCGGCGTGCATTCAAGGAAACCTTGCGACTTGTTGTTGTTGTTGTTGCTGCACCGTGAACGCACACCACCCCCTCAAATCCCTTGTCTTTTAAGTTTTATCTCTTGTAAATGTATCTGTTGGAGTTTTGTGTGCAAATAGGCGAGCCACAAGTCACGATACTCTCTCTGTATTCTCTTGTGCAGTGCCCCCACTTTGCCCTCCCGCTTCCCATTCTTCGTCTTTTTTCTTCATTATTATTTATTTTTTTGTGGTGGTGGACCGGATCAATTGTTCCCTTGCAATTCAAAAGAGAAATAACCGTTCAAAAAAAAAAGCTTTGAATGAACCCCTTTTCCCTCTCTGCCCTCCTTTGGGTGCGTTTTGCACCTGCTATTCTCCTTTCTCCGCGTTCACTTTCACTTCGGGACAACGCTCTCCCGTTTGCGTAATTTATCTATTTCAATACCGACGCGAACACACACGGATTGAATTGCATCCGCACACAATAGCAGGAAGTGTGGGTGGGGGTTAAGGGGGGAAGGGGCAATAGTGTGGACTTGCCGCAAATGCCGTTAGAATTAGCGAATTGATTTGAAATCTAATTTTTTTGTTCCGATTGTTTAGGTGAAAGAACAGCTGAGCCAGTATTCTATTAGCCAGCGATTGTTTGGCGAGTCGGTGCTGGGCCTCTCTCAGGGATCCGTGTCGGACCTGCTGGCCAGGCCTAAACCGTGGCACATGCTGACTCAGAAAGGGCGTGAACCGTTCATCCGGATGAAAATCTTCTTGGAAGACGAGAACGCCGTCCACAAGTTGGTGGCGTCTCAGTACAAAATCGCACCGGAGAAACTGATGCGGACGGGCGGCTATTCCGGATCGTCACGTAAGTTTCAAGTTCTCCATTCCGAACTCGGAAATTCTCGTTGAGCACGTCCTGATTAATGTCCTGTCGTTTCGTTGAAACAGAATCAGCTTTGAAGAACTCGGTGGCCAAGATGATGACACCCACATCAATGCCGGCCACGTCGCCGGCCATGTCGGCCAGCGGCAATTCGACTGGAGGTATGGATTTGTCGCCAAATAGCCTCGCCCATTCGGCCATGGCTCTGCACGGCCTCAGAGGCCCCACCAGCGCCCTCGCATCGCTGACACACGGAGCTGGAATGGATTTGAATTCGTCCCTTTCCGGACGGACGAGTCCCATCCCGACTGGGTTGACTTATGGCGCCACGTTGGCGCATTTCATGTCTGCCCAGTCGAGCCTCAATCAGCGCAACCTCGCGTCCCATATGGCGCAACAGCACCAACAGCACCAACAACAACAACAACAACTGCATCCATCTCCAGTTCTGGTCAAGAGCGAAAAGAATTCCGGCTCTGCTTGCGTCAGCAAATCGTTGTCCAGCACTCAGCTGGGCGGCCATAATAACAATAGCACTAGTAACGGTATGACGCCCAGTCCGATGGACGACAATTCGACCCCATCAGCCGGCCACGGTTTATCCGGATCAGGAATTCCGACCTTGGCGGCCTATTCACTTCCGGCGCACAGCGTCTACGAGCTGGCGGCGTTGACGCAAGAGCTCGACACCCAGGGAATGACGACCAAGATCAAAGAAGTCCTCCTGGCCAATAATATCGGACAAAAGGTACATTATTATTATTTATTTATTTTTTCATTGACCTTACATCCTTCCTCCGTGTTTCTCTGCTCAAATCTAAATGAATTTATTGATTCAACATTCAATTGTTTGTATAGATCTTTGGCGAGGCTGTGCTGGGCTTGTCGCAAGGCTCCGTCTCTGAATTGCTGTCCAAGCCGAAACCGTGGCACATGTTGAGCATCAAGGGCCGAGAGCCGTTCATCCGCATGCAACTGTGGCTGAGCGACCCGCGCAATATCGAACACATCCAGCGATTGAAGACGGAACGACGGGAGGCCGGCAAGCGCCGACGCGATCTGGGATTCCCGATGAGCGCTGCCGATACGGCCGGACCCAATTCCAACGCTTCGAGCAATACCAATTCGTTCATGGGCGGCGATAATTCGAGCAACGATGGCTCGATGGGCGGAAGCCCGTCTCCTTACAGCGGCAATGCGAACCACCACCATCAAGCGACGTCGTTGACGACGGGCGCTGGCGCTTCGCTGTCGTCGTCGTCGCCGTCGCCGGCCAAGAAGCAGCGCATACTCTTCTCTGACCAGCAGAAGGAAGCGCTCAAGTTGGCCTTCAGTTTGGACCCGTACCCGAGCACATCGGTGATGGAATTTCTGGCCCAAGAGCTCAACCTGTCCACTCGGACCATCACCAACTGGTTCCACAACCACCGCATGCGCCTCAAGCAACAGCAGTCCAACTCTTTGGATTGCCCCGCCAAGGAAGAGATCTCGTCATCCGCTTCGCCGGCCGCCATGGTCAACGGTGGCCGTGAAAGTTCGGGCCAGTTTGATCCCATCCACTTCCGGCTGCTCTTCCATCAGCGTCTGTTTGAAATGCAAGTGGCTGCGGGCGAGGACGCTTCAGGACACGCCGCCGCCGCCGCCGCCACAGGTGGTAGCGGTAGCGGTGGTCATCACCCTGGCGCCGGCGCCGGTGGTATGAATTTACCCGCCTCATTGGCCGGCCTGCCGCCCCAGTTGGCGGGCAATTTGAACATGATGGCGTCGCTCGGTATGCCCTACCCGTTCTACGCCACTGGCATGTTGTCGCAATTTTGTATGGGACTGGGCAACCCGTCGCCGGACATGGCGCCCGGCGCCGAGGGACTCGATTTGACGTTGGCCAGGCAACGCGTTGCCGCCCTCGCTCAGAGCGATTCGGAAGCCGAAGAAAGCGATTGCGAGTCAGACACGTCCAGCCGGACGGGGCCGACGACAGCGCAGCACAGACGTGACGGACGACCCCCTGCCAAGATGGCCAGTCCCTTAATGACGGCCATGGCTGCGGTGAAGACGGCGGCTGGCAATCACCTGAGCATGTCGTCTCAAGAGGAGCCGGCCGCGCAGGCGGCCAGATCGTCTCGTCGCAGCCGCAAACCTGCCGCTCCTCAGTGGGTCAATCCGCACTGGCAACAGAATTCGGCCACCCGCGAACGCGACCGTTTAGAATCGGAAGACGGCCGTGACAGTAGCGAAGAGCGTGACAAGAAGAAAGCCAAACTGTTGTCTTCTCGCTTTCATCACAGTGTCGATGCCAATTTGAATAATTTCGTTGAGACGGACGCTAAAACGGCCGGCGGTCAAAGTTCGGCCGATGACGATAAATACGACAACGACGAGGACGAAGACGATGAGGAAGACGAGTCGGCCAGCAACAAATTCAACCATCGGCACATTACTAGCCCGTCTCGTCGGTCGTCACCTTCCCCATCGCCCTCCTCCGATGAGGACAAGATGGACGACGATCAGGAAGCCAAAGATGATGATAACAACGAACATTCTTAACCCCATCTCAATGGCGAGACACTTTCGGTCTGCTGTGGTTATAGTGTGCGTGTGTGTTTAGTGAAGCGATGGCCACACAGCCAGTTGGAAGCTGAACTTGTACGTCTAGACGTTTCTGTGCTCCATCGCCTTTCTCATCACGCAAACTGCTGCACTCCCCCCTTTCCTCCACCTCCTCCTTCTTCAGTGTCTCCCGTTTATCTAATGTGGGAAAAAGAGAAAGAGAGAGAGAGAGAGGACAAAACGTTACAACACAGCCGAAATGGGGTTGGATTCTTTAAAGAAAAGAAGAAAAAAAATCGTTTTTAAATAATTTATATTTAAAAGTTTTTTTAGTCAGAGCAAATTCCGCTCTCAAAACAGATAAGGAGACAAAAATCGATATGCGCTGACCGAATGCATGCGTGTGTATGCCTGTTTGTTGTTATTATAAATATGATTATTATATAATTCAGTTGTTTGGTAGGCATTTTTGCGGGAAGGATTAATTTTTTTTTTCTTTTTTACGTGTGTGATAATCGGCGATTAATTTTTAGCCGAACGCAGGTCTCGTCAAAGTGCCACTTGGTGGTCAGAACGGACAGACGGGAATGGGTGGCGAAAAGGGCTGCTGAATAATTAAAAAAAAAAAATTAACAAATAAAAATGGGGACAAAGTTTATTAGCCACCGAATTTATTCAAAGAATGGAAACAAAGCAAAAAAAAATAAATAAATAAATACGTACGCTGTTATCTATAGGATGAGCAATTTCCTTCCTCCTTTGTCTTTCTCCCCTTAACGTCTATCCAAAAAGAAAAGTCCTCCCCAGAAAGAGTGGGGGAGGGGGGAGGATGCGTGACATTTGCTTCGTGTTAACGTTCGTTACCAGTTCCTCTTCTTACGACGCCAGTCTTTTATTTTTTTCGATCCTATTTTATATCTCTTTTTATTTTTTTATTTACTCGGTTGCTCCCGTTCCATTCGTATGTAGTTGACACCAACATACACACACCCATCCGGTGTAGGGGCGCATCAAAAAAAGTTTTGTCGCCCGCCTATTTTGCATTGATTGCGGCAAAAAAAAAAAAACTAACAAACAAAACAAGAGAAACAGATACAAAAGTAAGAGCTCGCGTACGTGCGCGTGTGTTTATGTTTCATTCCTTCCTTCCCCCTTTTTTTTTTTCCCACCGGGATTTCTTATTAACCAATTAAATTATTTGAGAAAAGATAAGGGAAAAGTTAAAGAAAATTTAAATGCGGGGAATAGAAGTTTCTTGTACTCGTCTACTCATCCGACTCCAAAGATGTCGTCTTCTTTTTTTGTTTGTTTGCTCCCGATTTTTTACTTGTTAGATGTTGTGTGAAGGGGATTAGTTTTCTTTTACGTCTTCCTCAATTCGTAACGAGAAATAAGACGAAAGAGCAGCTTTCCATTTGGTTTTATTTTTCCCGCTTCTTAATCCGTTCTGACCTCCAATTTTTGTTCTTCTTTTTTCTTTTTTTTTTTTTTACATAATTGATGAAATCGCAAAGGTCTCTAAATCGTAACAATGGCCCAGTGAAGTGCGTGTGTGTTTACAATTTTCTTTTCTTAATTACATTGCGATGGTTTGTTTTTTTCCTTTCTATCTAACCCATTACAGTAGGAAATGGGATGGGATGAGAAACGAAACTTAAAAAAAAAAAATAAATAAAATTTAAAAAAACAAAAAAAAAGGTTTAAGTAAATATAAAAACTTGTCCGGTATTAAATCTCTCGGTTCGTTTGTTGGTTTTTTTTTCAGTTTCGTGCCGATAAAAGCTGTAATTTTCTTGCTTCTCTTCTGCTATTATCGTCTGTTTAATGGTTTCATTACCGCACAGGTGAAAATGAATTTCGTTATTCATTTTGTTTACGTTCTCCATTTTTAAAACGTATGCATGTTGGTCTAGCGCGCCATAGGAATTGTGTCCCTTTTTTTTGCCAGAGATGAATCATTTTAAAACTGTAGTAGTTAAGTTTGAAACAAACAAATTTGCATACCCAGACAGAAAGGTTGAAAAAAAATTGCATTTGTCGATGTAAATAGATGATTTTTTTTTTTGTTTAAATTGTCACAGCCCCCGATATATATTTATACATATATCCGGTCCCATCCGAAAAAAAACAAAAAAACTCTGCCCTTTCCCCCTTTTTAACCTCAATTTTTGAAAAACGGGCTGGGATGTCGATGTTTAAGGGTGGGAGAGTATTAATTATTTTCGGCTGTGTACGTTCGTTTTCTCTCTTCCCGCAAAACCCGCCCCTCGAATATTTCTCCCGTCTCATTCTGCCCATATCCCCCCGATGATTGTAACTATATATTTTTCTGACTTATCACAATTGATGTAATCGCCCTCGTATGCAGAGCGTATTTGGAGGAAAGGTTGTTGATTTCTTTTTTTTTCTTTTCAATGTTTTATTTTTTTTTGTTTGTTTTTTGAAGGGAAAATAAGGAAATCAGTTTTTATTATTTTTTATTTTCGGCGTTTCGTCTTTCTCCCTGTGGGCCTCCTCGTCTAATGTTCGTTCAAGTATTCGTGCGTGATGCCAGCCTCTGTGTGCGTGTGTGCGTTCTATAATATAGAAACAAAAGAAAATCGTCTTTTTTTTTTTTTTTTTTAGATATTCCTCGTGCAACATAACTGTTGAAAGACTGGGAAAAAGCAACAGAGTGTTTTGCTCTTATTTCTCGGCTGTGTACCGTCTTTTGTTTTATTCCTCCCTCAAGCCTAAACTTGAAATCTGTTTAGTTGTGTCATTTTTTTTTTTTTTTAAAGAAGAAACAGATTTAGAGTAAGGCTAAGAAAGACAACCGAATGTTGTCTGTGTGTGCGTGTTCTCCTTTTGATTCATTCGCCCGCAAATAAGTGGCGAATTCGTGTGTGATGCCATGGCCAATCCCCGTGATGAGTTCATCCAATACTTCTACGGTCTCCCTCTTTTCCTGCAAACCCATTCTTCTTGCTCGTTCCTTGCTCGCAACGCACGTTTGCCACTCGCTAATCGAATCCCGCACACAGGAAACACACATGTAAAATCCCTCCCGATTCCCTATTCTCTTCCCTGTCCCTCTCTCAAGATTTTGCATTGTGGTAGCGTAAAAAAAACGTGTCCGACCTGCGAGTCTTTTGATGAAACAGCGGGAAAAGAAGAAAATAATTTTTTTTTTTTTTTTTTATGTTGGGTTTTCTGCTTATTGCGTGAATTTTTCTGCCCGGCAGGTCTCGATTATTATTTTTTCTTTTCAATGTTTCATTCTTTCTTGCCCCTTGCAAATTTGTTTTCTTCGATTTCGTGTTTGTCGTTTTTCACGATGACGCAATGAAAAACAAACCAACCCAAATCTTCCAAATTCCACATAACAAAGTAGAAAAGAAAAACAAAGGAAGAAAAAGAAATTGTGTGTTTCATTTATTGTACATAACTACAATTCATTTGAATTGGGTAAAACAAAACAGACGGGCATAAAAACAAAAGGCGCAAAACACTAGACGGGATTTAATTCTGTTTCTTATTTTGAAACAACTGTTTTAACCTTTTGATTTGATTCCCCACGCCCCTTTCAATCTTTTCCCCTCAGCACACGGACTGACTGCCCCTTGTGTTTCTGTCACATAATCGTTTCTGTCCTTTCGTCCAGAAAGCACAGAATTTGAATGGAAGAAAATACAAACAAAACAAAAAACCGAAGATGTGTTCTCGAAAACGAACCATCCCATCTGTATAATCTCGTTTTTCCATGGCCTTATATATAAAATTTCTTTGACAAAACACAAAAAAGGAAATCTTTTTTTCTTCTTTCTTTTGTTTTTTTTTTTTATTCTCTCGTTCTTTTTCTTCTTTTCTTCTTATTTCCATCTTTTAACTTGCCCTTTCTTTCATCTCTCTATCTCTTGTCTGTTTCTCTCGACTCTCCACCTCCTCCAGTGTATATGTATGTTTTGTCACCTTGTTTGTTCAATCGTGTGTCGATCCCCCCCCTCCTCTCCTCGCCACTGGCCCTGTTGTCTTCTTTCCCGTTTTCCTCCGGGAAAGGAAAAGAAAGAAAGAAAAAAAAGGGAAGGAAGTAACAGAAAAGACGATTTCTGATCTTTTGCTGTGTATATTTCCCGATTTTTTTTTTTATTAGGGGGCCATCCCCACCCACGACCTCTCTCCAATATCTTGTTCGATTTCTGAAACTTATTGATTGACATTTTTTGATCGCGTTTTTGATTTTCCTTGGATATTTCAATCATTACACTTGTTCCATACGCTGACACGTTCGTTTCATTTCTCATTCATCTTCTTCTACTAACACGGCCATAGATATTAAGCGCACTTAACCCAATTCATTTAGAAACCTTCAACTGTCTTGTTTCTGATTTTGTATTTAATTCTCTCTATTCAATAAAACATTTTTTTTTTTTTTGCACGCAGGCAAAACAGGACAACTGTCGACCGAGAATGTCAGCCTTCAATCCGAGGTGAAATCGCAACGGGAACTGATTGAGCAGCTCGAATCGGATGTTAGCAGCCTTCAACATTTATCGACCCTGAATCGCGGTGAAGCCGAGGTATGCCATTAGTTTATGCCGTTTTTTTTTTTTTAATTTACATCAATTCTCTTGTTTTATCCGATTGGTATATAATAGTCGTCTGTAGGACTTGCGTTGCATGTGAAGATTTGCCATATATCGACAGAAAAGGTTCCCTTTGAAAAGATTGATCAAATGCTAGGGAGGGGGGCGGATTACACTGACACCCCGCTCTCTAAAGGCTCAAAGTGGGGAGTCGGTTATTGATATAGATTGAGCCGAGTCGAAAATGATTCCACTACTTGCACGGGACATTTAAAGTTTTCTCATTCTCAACTCTCGTTTGGCTCCTTTCTCTATCAATATCACTCCAGTCGTCTCCTATCAACTCCCAAGTGTCGTGTAACTTGATCGCTCGATGATGGCCTTCTATATAGCGCCATCCTCGACAGCTATCATGCAACGCCCTGTCAAAATTCGATCCGTAGGCATAAATTAACGCAGACGGAGCCGTCAGGTATATAGATGTGTACTTGTACCATATAAACTCCATGGCTCCCTCCCCTTTTCACAATTTTCTTCTTTCCCCTCAATTGCATCGATCGCGGGCCCCGCGTTCCGTGTCGCCCCCCCCCCCTTTTTTCCTCATCCTTTGGGATGAGGCAGAAAAAAATGGTGTTTCAATGTATGAACAGATCTTTTTTTTTCCGCGTTCACATTTAAAATGTGATGAGAAGCGACTCGCGATCGGGATCATCGTCGTGCCGCTATTGCGTTCGAGTCAGTCAGTCATAACGTCGACGATCCGTAATGGAAGAAAACATTTCATAACGCGATAGAGGGAGGTATAAGAGGTTGAGCTGATGCTTTGAACCGGAGGTGATGTGCCGGTCGTGACAGAATCGACTTAACGAAGTGCCAAGAGAGCGAGTTCTGATTGTGATAGACAGGACCCAACAGAACGGAACTCTACGATTGATGACATTTCACTAAAAGGCGGGCGAGAAGGGCAGCACACCGAACGACTTCGAGTCCCGGGATTCAGTTGGTTTTTTTTTTTTTTTATTTTATTTTCCAGTTGACTCGGGTCAAGGCAAATAAAGGAGATTAGCTCCGGGCCTCAGTGCCGCATGGATGCTTTCTCCCATCCAAACGCGGCATCTTAGGGCTTTATTGAAATTATTTCTTGATTATTTTCGGTAAATGCGCCATCGATTCGATGTCAGCGCGGGACTTTCACTTCTTACATAATCCAACATGTCGCTAGTCAGGGGATGCTTTCTTTTCGATTTTATTTCGTACCCAACGGCTGCAAACGTTTTGAATTAAAAATAACAGTTTCTTTCAATTTGTGCAAGTTTTTGCTCCTCGTTTTTCCTTGCGGGAATTTCCATCCGTCGTCATCGCTGCGATCACCAAGTTATTTCGCTTAGTGGGGAGTTTGAGAAGTCAGCATCCCGTGCATATTTATAGGAAGAGGAACTCGGGTCGGGCGATGACTCGCGAGGATTCGAAACACATCCGAACTGGAGGCAAACACAAGAAAAACAGGAAAACATTCTTTCTAGCAGCTGGATTTTCGATCGGATCACGATACTTTCTTTTCTTTTCCTCCATGTTAGTGGATAATAGAGAATGCCGTCAGAATATAGACAGAGAGATATGAAGTAAGTTTGAGAGAACGAAACAAGAAAAATCAATAACTATACTTTTTAGACGTACTATTCGGATAAATGTATGTATATTTACTATATACTGTACTACTGTATATAGTTTATTGAGCTTTAGATACACGTATCCGCCATCGATATACAGAGGCTAAGCGCGTGCCTTCTTTGCTGTTCTCTCGTTCCCTTTTCCCTTCTATTCCCTCATCCGGGGTAGCTCTATGTGTTTGCTCATGGGAATCAGCCGGGTTTCAATTATTTAAATGTGGTTATCCTTACTTATGCAAAACGATCCAACTTCAAAAGGCAGCTTCCTGTCGGGGAGTTTCATTTTTTTTTTCTCCCGTTCTTCTATTCTTTTTGCTCGGCTTATATTTCTTTTATTCTTTCGATAGATGTATACAATTCTAGTTTTTTTGGTTAGATGCTCTAGTTAAAAGTCCCTCTTCTGGCTGTGCAGTACATACATCCGTATAAAGGATACATACCGCAGGGTTTCGATACATACAAATACTATAAACAGTACATAGAGACTCCACTGCCCAAAGTCCTCCTCACGCCCCCTTAAATCTATGAAGTTATATCTATATATTTAATGCGGATAGGCAGCGTCTTTTTTTTTTTTTCTGTGGAAGTAGAAACTAAAAAAAAAATGACTGGACTGCGCTCGTATAGCTGACTCACGCGCGAGCTCATACTCGTCAATAAATCAGGATGTTGAGAACCTATCTTCAAAGTATATGCACTGCCAGAGCAAACCGAGTTACCGCCGCCAGTGAAAACCATTCCGCGGATCCCGTCGGTCTGTTACAGTCCCGGCCGTCCTCATTCCTTCAATTGGCTCACTCCTGCCACCCATCACTTGCGTTGCTACACGCCGCTATCACTTTCCTATAGAAATATATATACGTACACTCTTTGGCCGCCTTCTATAGCTGTGCAGCCCACTCCAGACAGCAATGCAATTATGTAAAATTTTAAGTCTCCTTGAATGTGATGCCACTGCCGCGTCTGGTTGGCTGCGCCGCTGCTTCTATTCGTTCATCGCCACGGCCGCTACAGAAACTTACCGACTCCGCGTGACCACTTAGAACGAATGTTCTTAATCACGGATAGCATGGCAAGTTCTATCTAAAGAGAAGAAAAAGAAAAATACGGGAGAGGGGAGCGAGCTCGGGGAGCGAGGGAAACTGGTGGTGGTGGCATGTAATTACATTTGGACGATAATCATCCGACATGTGGGTGCAAATTTCGACGCCAGCCAGTGGATTTCAACGTTTATTGGAGCTTGTGATGCGACACGTATGAATTCCTCTTGCGCAATGATGACGACCGACTCCTCCTAGTCCTGTACAAACCAGCTGTACAGAATGGATTGATTGCAATGGCCGCGTCAATTGGACGAGAGCACAGGACATCCTGCCGCTGCGTATGCCAGGCTTGATTGGTCATTTTATATGAAAGGGGAAAAGATCACACTCGGACATTAATTTTTACATTTCGGTAATCACATCTTGTCGTTTCAATTCAGTTCTTTCATAAATCCATGCAGGAATATGAGAGAAGACGGCGAACGGGGGGAGGGAGAATCGGATCCGGCGCCCGCAACGCCATTTGCTTCCCTTAATGAAGGTCGTAAAAAGAAATAGAACTCCCCAGGATTTTATTAGTGTCACCGTATTTGGTTAACTAGACCCATAAATTGAGTTGGCGAATAATAACGTTATGGAATCGGTTAGGGAGAAGTGAAATATGCATCTTGTTCAACTCCGTTAATATTCATAAACCAAGTGATTTGATTTGTTTTGAAACCATTGCAGGGCCAAGCGAATGCCAATGATTGGGTAGCTGAAGCTGTCAAGGATGTTAACATGTTGGGCAGAAGCTCGTCGGCCGGGATGTCACCGGTCTCCGGTGGATTGCATAGCGACTCGGAAACAGCCATCACTTTGCTTCCAATCTTGCAGGCTCAACGTGAAAGATTCAGGTAAATGGCGTTTGAATCTCAACCAATAATTCAAAGCATTTACTTTCAGCATGTTCGACTTCATTGATCGACACTTGAAATATATATTTCTATCATTTATCCAAAAAGGCAACGTAACCAAGAATTAGAGGCGCAAAATCTGGAACAGCAGCAGCAGATGGCGATACTGCACAGTGAGGTCGAACGCCTTCGCACCGATAATGTGGCCCTTTACGAGAAAGTTCGCTTCCTCCAAAGCTATTCCGGTCAGGTACGGGCGTTTCCTTAAAAACGTGATAGATTTTGCGTGTATTATTAGAATTTTTCACACACATTTTGTTTGCTTTCTGCTGATAGCGTGCTACCAAGAATACCGGTATTGGAATAAGTTCCGAAACAGAGGAACTCTACGAACGCCAATACGAGGACCGTCTGGATCCGTTTGCCTCGTTCTCTCGTAGAGAACGTCAACGTAAATTGGCTCAACTGGGCCCATTTGAGCGCATCACTTACTCGATGGTACGTGAAATATACAGCAAGCATCGAATTCCCAAACGTTCGACAAATAACGAGAAATTGACTCCCATCGTGGCTCCCCAGCCCTCTCTTTCCAGCCTTCTAGTTTCTTTTTCTCTTTTTTTTTTTTTTGAAAGTAATTCTCTATCGACGATTTACAGGGACAAATGATCCTATCAAGTCGCGCAGCTCGCACTGCTGGTGTCATCTACTTTTCCGTTCTACATCTGCTCGTCTTTCTCGTCCTCTACCGTCTGGCCTATACGGAAACCTGCCACAGAGATATGGCTGCCGAGTGTGCTCAAAAGTAGCCCTAATCAATAATATATCAATGTCAATTAACGCTTTCTTATTGTTTTTCTTCAAATTTTTCTCCTAGGTATGATGATCATATGCTAGAAGCGCATGGTTTACACAACTGAAAAAGATCAAACACTTCAAAAACACAAGGCGATGAGAAAAAACCGCCGCAATTATACTTTTCTTTTCATTCTTTTTACGCTAATGTTTACAGCCATTGCGCTGCTACGGTGAAGGCAATACATAATCGTTTTGGTGAACGAAGCAAAAGAAGATATTTTGCAACACTATAGTTCGTTAGGTGTTTGGTTTTTAAAAAGTAAATCGTAAAATTTTGAATTGGAATTCGATTAAACATTACCTTTTACAACTTAATTCAAAGGCGGGGTTCCAAATAAAATATTAATTTTCCGGTTAATGATATAGTTTTTGATTAAAATGCAATCAAAGTGGTAAGTACTTTTACAACTGAAAATCTTAAGTTCAAACCCCATCCGAATTATAAGGTTTACTTCATTCGTTGAATATGTATTCTAGATTGCCGGAGAAATAGGACCCAGACAAATAGGACCCGGAGAAATAGGACCCAAAAAAAGGCCATGGAGAACTTATCTAAGCCTAAAAGAGATGATCCACCAGAACAAGGGGGCAAACTGTCGTAAGGCATAAACCACGTGCGAGATCACATTCAAAGAAAGAAACACTTTTATCAACTATTATCGAAAGCAAACAAAAAAAAGTCGGTACTTTCTTATTACAGATAGCGTACATTGATAATAATACCGCAATTTCCATCCTGAAATCTGCTAACAGCTGCAAGGAACACTTTGAAACTTCTATCATGGTATAAAAATTCAAACACCTTAATGTAACAGTCCAAAAGGGGTAGTCCCATAAGAGCCTACGTTAAAGTACGCCCTCTAGTTACACACCCGGCCAGAGTTGCCGATAGTTGACGATTCCAATTTTCGTCCCATTTTCGCAGTCGACGGCTCTGGCCTCTGGGAAGTACGCGTACCATGTTCCTATACCATGCTTTAAGTTTCAATCCTTGCTTAATCCCGTCAAACTCGTGTTTTTATATTTCCATTTGAATAAATATTACCATTCTTTGTGATATTTTAATTAATGATCATCATTTTAAATAATATATTGATGCTAGAAATGCAAGCGTGAAGCAAAATAAATACTCAGCAAAATAAATACTCAGCAAATTTTATTTAAGTCGATCTTGTCATTTTTTGTGTGTGCTTCAGGTACGAGCCTGCTTCCATCTGATATAGCTTCTGAATGAAATGCAAAATATTTAAAAAAAAATGGACTCTCACAAGGTAATGTCTTTCGGCCAAACGTACCAGACGCAGCAGGGGCTTGCGAGAGAAGGGAGGCGAGTGAGGGATCCCTCTGCTATCCCCCCTTTGTATCCTTCCTTTGTTTATGCACCTCAAATAACAATTAATGTAATTCACGGCGAGGCCTCTAACCAACCCCCTATGGACTTCTACTGTCCTGACTGTGGTTGCATTTACGAAGATCCCTTCTTCGATAATGCAACCCAGAATCCGCATTTCGAGGATGTGCGGTATCCCCCCCAGAAACATTCGCAGAGATGTGAATCGTGAAACACCAAGAAACATTCGCAGAGATGCGGGTAGAAACTTGGCCCCTAAAGACAACCAGAACAATAGGCCTAATGAAGAAGCACCCGACGAAACTGGCGATACGCTGTACACGCTCCACCAATGACTAAATTGAAATCAGCGTTTAATTTCCATTATGCCGTCTGATTTTTGAAGAATTTCCAGAGATGTCGTTTTTGGCCCATTTTGACAAAAGTGGGAAGGCTATACCCTTCCCACTTTTCCATTTTTGGCCAAATTTCAAATTTGGCTTAAAATACATGATTTAGATTCAGAATTGAATGAAAATCACGGAAATCAGGTTTATTTTTCTATTGGTCTTATAGTTTTTCATTTACATGTTAAAAACCATAAAGGAAGTTGGTGCGCTAACAGAACAGTTTTCATTAATTTTTTAAACGGCTAGTCTAAAGAGAAAACCAATGACTAAATCAAAATCAGCGTTTAATTTCGATTATACCGTCTGATTTTTGGAGAATTTCAAGAGATGTCGTTTTTGGCCCATTTTGATAAAAGTTGGAAGGCTATACCCTTCCCACTTTTCCATTTTTGGCCAAATTTCAAATTTGGCTTAAAATACATGATTTAGATTCAAAACTGAATGAAAATCACGGAAATCAGGTTCATTTTTCTACTGGTCTTATAGGTTTTCATTTACATGTGAAAAACCATAAATGAAGTTGGTGCGCTAACAGAACTGTTTTCGTTAATTTTATAAACGGCTAGTCTAAAGAGAAAACCAATGACTAAATTGAAATCAGCGTTCAATTTCCATTATGCCGTCTGATTTTTGGAGAATTTCAAGAGATGTCGTTTTTGGCCCATTTTGACAAAAGTGGGAAGGCTATACCCTTCCCACTTTTTCATTTTTGGCCAAATTTCAAATTTGGCTTAAAATACATGATTTAGATTCAGAATTGAATGAAAATCACGGAAATCAGGTTTATTTTTCTATTGGTCTTATAGTTTTTCATTTACATGTTAAAAACCATAAATGAAGTTGGTGCGCTAACGGAACTGTTTTCGTTAATTTTTTTAACGGCTAGTCTGAAGAGAAAACCAATGTCTAAATCGAAATCAGCGTTCAATTTCGATTATGCTGTCTGATTTTTGAAGAATTTCAAGAGATGTCATTTTTGGCCGATTTTGACAAAAGTGGAAAGGCTATACCCTTCCCACTTTTTCATTTTTGGCCAAATTTCAAATTTGGCTTAAAATACATGATATAGATTCAGAATTGAATAAAAATCACGGAAATAAGGTTTATTTTTCTATTGGTTTTATAGTTTTTCATTTACATGTTAAAAACCATAAATGAAGTTGGTGCGCTAACGGAACTGTTTTCGTTAATTTTTTTAACGGCTAGTCTGAAGAGAAAACCAATGTCTAAATCGAAATCAGCGTTCAATTTCGATTATGCTGTCTGATTTTTGAAGAATTTCAAGAGATGTCATTTTTGGCCGATTTTGACAAAAGTGGAAAGGCTATACCCTTCCCACTTTTTCATTTTTGGCCAAATTTCAAATTTGGCTTAATATACATGATTTAGATTCAGAATTGAATGAAAATCATGGAAATCAGGTTTATTTTTCTATTGGTTTTATAGTTTTTCATTTACATGTTAAAAACCATAAATGAAGTTGGTGCGCTAACAGAACTGTTTTCGTTAATTTTATAAACGGCTAGTCTAAAGAGAAAACCAATGACTAAATTGAAATCAGCGTTCAATTTCCATTATGCCGTCTGATTTTTGGAGAATTTCAAGAGATGTCGTTTTTGGCCCATTTTGACAAAAGTGGGAAGGCTATACCCTTCCCACTTTTTCATTTTTGGCCAAATTTCAAATTTGGCTTAAAATACATGATTTAGATTCAGAATTGAATGAAAATCACGGAAATCAGGTTTATTTTTCTATTGGTTTTATAGTTTTTCATTTACATGTTAAAAACCATAAATGAAGTTGGTGCGCTAACGGAACTGTTTTCGTTAATTTTTTTAACGGCTAGTCTGAAGAGAAAACCAATGTCTAAATCGAAATCAGCGTTCAATTTCGATTATGCTGTCTGATTTTTGAAGAATTTCAAGAGATGTCATTTTTGGCCGATTTCGACAAAATTGGAAAGGCTATACCCTTCCCACTTTTTCATTTTTGGCCAAATTTCAAATTTGGCTTAAAATACATTATTTAGATTCAGAATTGAATAAAAATCACGGAAATAAGGTTTATTTTTCTATTGGTCTTATAGTTTTTCATTTACATGTTAAAAACCATAAATGAAGTTGGTGCGCTAACAGAACTGTTTTCGTTAATTTTATAAACGGCTAGTCTAAAGAGAAAACCAATGGATAAATTGAAATCAGGGTTCAATTTCCATTATGCCGTCTGATTTTTGGAGAATTTCAAGAGATGTCGTTTTTGGCCCATTTTGACAAAAGTGGGAAGGCTATACCCTTCCCACTTTTTCATTTTTGGCCAAATTTCAAATTTGGCTTAAAATACATGATTTAGATTCAGAATTGAATGAAAATCACGGAAATCAGGTTTATTTTTCTATTGGTCTTATAGTTTTTCATTTACATGTTAAAAACCATAAATGAAGTTGGTGCGCTAACGGAACTGTTTTCGTTAATTTTTTTAACGGCTAGTCTGAAGAGAAAACCAATGTCTAAATCGAAATCAGCGTTCAATTTCGATTATGCTGTCTGATTTTTGAAGAATTTCAAGAGATGTCATTTTTGGCCGATTTTGACAAAAGTGGAAAGGCTATACCCTTCCCACTTTTTCATTTTTGGCCAAATTTCAAATTTGGCTTAAAATACATGATTTAGATTCAGAATTGAATGAAAATCACGGAAATCAGGTTTATTTTTCTATTGGTCTTATAGTTTTTCATTTACATGTTAAAAACCATAAATGAAGCTGGTGCGCTAACGGAACTGTTTTCGTTAATTTTTTTAACGGCTAGTCTGAAGAGAAAACCAATGTCTAAATCGAAATCAGCGTTCAATTTCGATTATGCTGTCTGATTTTTGAAGAATTTCAAGAGATGTCATTTTTGGCCGATTTTGACAAAAGTGGAAAGGCTATACCCCCTTCCCACTTTTTCATTTTTGGCCAAATTTCAAATTTGGCTTAAAATACATGATATAGATTCAGAATTGAATAAAAATCACGGAAATAAGGTTTATTTTTCTATTGGTTTTATAGTTTTTCATTTACATGTTAAAAACCATAAATGAAGTTGGTGCGCTAACGGAACTGTTTTCGTTAATTTTTTTAACGGCTAGTCTGAAGAGAAAACCAATGTCTAAATCGAAATCAGCGTTCAATTTCGATTATGCTGTCTGATTTTTGAAGAATTTCAAGAGATGTCATTTTTGGCCGATTTTAACAAAAGTGGAAAGGCTATACCCTTCCCACTTTTTCATTTTTGGCCAAATTTCAAATTTGGCTTAATATACATGATTTAGATTCAGAATTGAATGAAAATCATGGAAATCAGGTTTATTTTTCTATTGGTTTTATAGTTTTTCATTTACATGTTAAAAACCATAAATGAAGTTGGTGCGCTAACAGAACTGTTTTCGTTAATTTTATAAACGGCTAGTCTAAAGAGAAAACCAATGACTAAATTGAAATCAGCGTTCAATTTCCATTATGCCGTCTGATTTTTGGAGAATTTCAAGAGATGTCGTTTTTGGCCCATTTTGACAAAAGTGGGAAGGCTATACCCCTTCCCCCTTTTTTTTTTTTGGCCATTAAATTTCAAATTTGGCTTAAAATACATGATTTAGATTCAGAATTGAATGAAAATCACGGAAATCAGGTTTATTTTTCTATTGGTTTTATAGTTTTTCATTTACATGTTAAAAACCATAAATGAAGTTGGTGCGCTAACGGAACTGTTTTCGTTAATTTTTTTAACGGCTAGTCTGAAGAGAAAACCAATGTCTAAATCGAAATCAGCGTTCAATTTCGATTATGCTGTCTGATTTTTGAAGAATTTCAAGAGATGTCATTTTTGGCCGATTTTGACAAAAGTGGAAAGGCTATACCCTTCCCACTTTTTCATTTTTGGCCAAATTTAAATTTGGCTTAAAATACATTATTTAGATTCAGAATTGAATAAAAATCACGGAAATAAGGTTTATTTTTCTATTGGTCTTATAGTTTTTCATTTACATGTTAAAAACCATAAATGAAGTTGGTGCGCTAACAGAACTGTTTTCGTTAATTTTATAAACGGCTAGTCTAAAGAGAAAACCAATGGATAAATTGAAATCAGGGTTCAATTTCCATTATGCCGTCTGATTTTTGGAGAATTTCAAGAGATGTCGTTTTTGGCCCATTTTGACAAAAGTGGGAAGGCTATACCCTTCCCACTTTTTCATTTTTGGCCAAATTTCAAATTTGGCTTAAAATACATGATTTAGATTCAGAATTGAATGAAAATCACGGAAATCAGGTTTATTTTTCTATTGGTCTTATAGTTTTTCATTTACATGTTAAAAACCATAAATGAAGTTGGTGCGCTAACGGAACTGTTTTCGTTAATTTTTTAACGGCTAGTCTGAAGAGAAAACCAATGTCTAAATCGAAATCAGCGTTCAATTTCGATTATGCTGTCTGATTTTTGAAGAATTTCAAGAGATGTCATTTTTGGCCGATTTTGACAAAAGTGGAAAGGCTATACCCTTCCCACTTTTTCATTTTTGGCCAAATTTCAAATTTGGCTTAAAATACATGATTTAGATTCAGAATTGAATGAAAATCACGGAAATCAGGTTTATTTTTCTATTGGTCTTATAGTTTTTCATTTACATGTTAAAAACCATAAATGAAGCTGGTGCGCTAACGGAACTGTTTTCGTTAATTTTTTTAACGGCTAGTCTGAAGAGAAAACCAATGTCTAAATCGAAATCAGCGTTCAATTTCGATTATGCTGTCTGATTTTTGAAGAATTTCAAGAGATGTCATTTTTGGCCGATTTTGACAAAAGTGGAAAGGCTATACCCTTCCCACTTTTTCATTTTTGGCCAAATTTCAAATTTGGCTTAAAATACATGATATAGATTCAGAATTGAATAAAAATCACGGAAATAAGGTTTATTTTTCTATTGGTTTTATAGTTTTTCATTTACATGTTAAAAACCATAAATGAAGTTGGTGCGCTAACGGAACTGTTTTCGTTAATTTTTTAACGGCTAGTCTGAAGAGAAAACCAATGTCTAAATCGAAATCAGCGTTCAATTTCGATTATGCTGTCTGATTTTGAAGAATTTCAAGAGATGTCATTTTTGGCCGATTTTAACAAAAGTGGAAAGGCTATACCCTTCCCACTTTTTCATTTTTGGCCAAATTTCAAATTTGGCTTAATATACATGATTTAGATTCAGAATTGAATGAAAATCATGGAAATCAGGTTTATTTTTCTATTGGTTTTATAGTTTTTCATTTACATGTTAAAAACCATAAATGAAGTTGGTGCGCTAACAGAACTGTTTTCGTTAATTTTATAAACGGCTAGTCTAAAGAGAAAACCAATGACTAAATTGAAATCAGCGTTCAATTTCCATTATGCCGTCTGATTTTTGGAGAATTTCAAGAGATGTCGTTTTTGGCCCATTTTGACAAAAGTGGGAAGGCTATACCCTTCCCACTTTTTCATTTTTGGCCAAATTTCAAATTTGGCTTAAAATACATGATTTAGATTCAGAATTGAATGAAAATCACGGAAATCAGGTTTATTTTTCTATTGGTTTTATAGTTTTTCATTTACATGTTAAAAACCATAAATGAAGTTGGTGCGCTAACGGAACTGTTTTCGTTAATTTTTTTAACGGCTAGTCTGAAGAGAAAACCAATGTCTAAATCGAAATCAGCGTTCAATTTCGATTATGCTGTCTGATTTTTGGAGAATTTCAAGAGATGTCATTTTTGGCCGATTTTGACAAAAGTGGAAAGGCTATACCCTTCCCACTTTTTCATTTTTGGCCAAATTTCAAATTTGGCTTAAAATACATGATATAGATTCAGAATTGAATAAAAATCACGGAAATAAGGTTTATTTTTCTATTGGTTTTATAGTTTTTCATTTACATGTTAAAAACCATAAATGAAGTTGGTGCGCTAACGGAACTGTTTTCGTTAATTTTTTAACGGCTAGTCTGAAGAGAAAACCAATGTCTAAATCGAAATCAGCGTTCAATTTCGATTATGCTGTCTGATTTTTGAAGAATTTCAAGAGATGTCATTTTTGGCCGATTTTGACAAAAGTGGAAAGGCTATACCCTTCCCACTTTTTCATTTTTGGCCAAATTTCAAATTTGGCTTAATATACATGATTTAGATTCAGAATTGAATGAAAATCATGGAAATCAGGTTTATTTTTCTATTGGTTTTATAGTTTTTCATTTACATGTTAAAAACCATAAATGAAGTTGGTGCGCTAACAGAACTGTTTTCGTTAATTTTATAAACGGCTAGTCTAAAGAGAAAACCAATGGATAAATTGAAATCAGCGTTCAATTTCCATTATGCCGTCTGATTTTTGGGGAATTTCAAGAGATGTCGTTTTTGTCCCATTTTGACAAAAGTGGGAAGGCAATACCCTTCCCACTTTTTCATTTTTGGTCAAATTTCAAATTTGGATTAAAATACATGATTTAGATTCAGAATTGAATGAAAATCACGGAAATCAGGTTTATTTTTCTATTGGTCTTATAGTTTTTCATTTACATGTTAAAAACCATGAATGAAGTTGGTGCGCTAACGGAACTGTTTTCATTAATTTTTTTAACGGCTAGTCTGAAGAGAAAACCAATGTCTAAATCGAAATCAGCGTTCAATTTCGATTATGCTGTCTGATTTTTGAAGAATTTCAAGAGATGTCATTTTTGGCCAATTTTGACAAAAGTGGAAAGGCTATACCCTTCCCACTTTTTCATTTTTGGCCAAATTTCAAATTTGGCTTAAAATACATGATATAGATTCAGAATTGAATAAAAATCACGGAAATAAGGTTTATTTTTCTATTGGTCTTATAGTTTTTCATTTACATGTTAAAAACCATAAATGAAGTTGATGCGCTAACAGAACTGTTTTCGTTAATTTTTTAAACGGCTAGTCTAAAGAGAAACCCAATAACTAAATCAAAATCAGCGTTCAATTTCGAGTATACCGTCTGATTTTTGGAGAATTTCAAGAGATGTCGTTTTTGGCCCATTTTGACAAAAGTGGAAAGGCTATACCCTTCCCACTTTTTCATTTTTGGCCAAATTTCAAATTTGGCTTAAAATACATGATTTAGATTCAGAATTGAATAAAAATCACGGAAATCAGGTTTATTTTTCTATTGGTCTTATAGTTTTTCATTTACATGTTATAAACCATAAATGAAGTTGGTGCGCTAACAGAACTGTTTTCGTTAATTTTATAAACGGCTAGTCTAAAGAGAAAACCAATGACTAAATCAAAATCAGCGTTCAATTTCGAGTATACCGTCTGATTTTTGGAGAATTTCAAGAGATGTCGTTTTTGGCCCATTTTGACAAAAGTGGGAAGGCTATACCCTTCCCACTTTTTCATTTTTGGCCAAATTTCAAATTTGGCTTAAAATACATGATTTAGATTCAGAATTGAATAAAAATCACGGAAATAAGGTTTATTTTTCTATTGGTCTTATAGTTTTTCATTTACATGTTAAAAACCATAAATGAAGTTGGTGCGCTAACAGAACTGTTTTCGTTAATTTTATAAACGGCTAGTCTAAAGAGAAAACCAATGACTAAATTGAAATCAGCGTTCAATTTCCATTATGCCGTCTGATTTTTGGAGAATTTCAAGAGATGTCGTTTTTGGCCCATTTTGACAAAAGTGGGAAGGCTATACCCTTCCCACTTTTTCATTTTTGGCCAAATTTCAAATTTGGCTTAAAATACATGATTTAGATTCAGAATTGAATGAAAATCACGGAAATCAGGTTTATTTTTCTATTGGTCTTATAGTTTTTCATTTACATGTTAAAAACCATAAATGAAGTTGGTGCGCTAACAGAACTGTTTTCGTTAATTTTATAAACGGCTAGTCTAAAGAGAAAACCAATGACTAAATCAAAATCAGCGTTCAATTTCGAGTATACCGTCTGATTTTTGGAGAATTTCAAGAGATGTCGTTTTTGGCCCATTTTGACAAAAGTGGGAAGGCTATACCCTTCCCACTTTTTCATTTTTGGCCAAATTTCAAATTTTGTTTAAAATACATGATTTAGATTCAGAATTGAATAAAAATCACGGAAATAAGGTTTATTTTTCTATTGGTCTTATAGTTTTTCATTTACATGTTAAAAACCATAAATGAAGTTGGTGCGCTAACAGAACTGTTTTCGTTAATTTTATAAACGGCTAGTCTAAAGAGAAAACCAATGGCTAAATCGAAATCAGCGTTCAATTTCCATTATGCCGTCTGATTTTTGGAGAATTTCAAGAGATGTCGTTTTTGGCCCATTTTGACAAAAGTGGGAAGGCTATACCCTTCCCACTTTTTCATTTTTTTGGTCAAATTTCAAATTTGGATTAAAATACATGATTTAGATTCAGAATTGAATGAAAATCACGGAAATCAGGTTTATTTTTCTATTGGTTTTATAGTTTTTCATTTACATGTTAAAAACCATAAATGAAGTTGGTGCGCTAACGGAACTGTTTTCGTTAATTTTTTAACGGCTAGTCTAAAGAGAAAACCAATGTCTAAATCGAAATCAGCGTTCAATTTCGATTATGCCGTCTGATTTTTGAAGAATTTCAAGAGATGTCATTTTTGGCCGATTTCGACAAAAGTGGAAAGGCTATACCCTTCCCACTTTTTCATTTTTGGCCAAATTTCAAATTTGGCTTAAAATACATGATTTAGATTCAGAATTGAATAAAAATCACGGAAATCAGGTTTATTTTTCTATTGGTCTTATAGTTTTTCATTTACATGTTAAAAACCATAAATGAAGTTGGTGCGCTAACAGAACTGTTTTCGTTAATTTTATAAACGGCTAGTCTAAAGAGAAAACCAATGGCTAAATCGAAATCAGGGTTCAATTTCCATTATGCCGTCTGATTTTTGGAGAATTTCAAGAGATGTCGTTTTTGGCCCATTTTGACAAAAGTGGGAAGGCTATACCCTTCCCACTTTTTCATTTTTTTGGCCAAATTTCAAATTTGGCTTAAAATACATGATTTAGATTCAGAATTGAATGAAAATCACGGAAATCAGGTTTATTTTTCTATTGGTCTTATAGTTTTTCATTTACATGTTAAAAACCATAAATGAAGTTGGTGCGCTAACGGAACTGTTTTCGTTAATTTTTTAACGGCTAGTCTGAAGAGAAAACCAATGACTAAATCGAAATCAGCGTTCAATTTCGATTATGCTGTCTGATTTTTGAAGAATTTCAAGAGATGTCATTTTTGGCCGATTTTGACAAAAGTGGAAAGGCTATACCCTTCCCACTTTTTCATTTTTGGCCAAATTTCAAATTTGGCTTAAAATACATGATTTAGATTCAGAATTGAATGAAAATCACGGAAATCAGGTTTATTTTTCTATTGGTCTTATAGTTTTTCATTTACATGTTAAAAACCATAAATGAAGTTGGTGCGCTAACGGAACTGTTTTCGTTAATTTTTTAATGGCTAGTCTGAAGAGAAAACCAATGACTAAATCGAAATCAGCGTTCAATTTCGATTATGCCGTCTGATTTTTGGAGAATTTCAAGAGATGTCATTTTTGGCCGATTTTGACAAAAGTGGAAAGGCTATACCCTTCCCACTTTTTCATTTTTGGCCAAATTTCAAATTTGGCTTAAAATACATGATTTAGATTCAGAATTGAATAAAAATCACGGAAATCAGGTTTATTTTTCTATTGGTTTTATAGTTTTTCATTTACATGTTAAAAACCATAAATGAAGTTGGTGCGCTAACAGAACTGTTTTCGTTAATTTTTTAACGGCTAGTCTGAAGAGAAAACCAATGTCTAAATCGAAATCAGCGTTCAATTTCGATTATGCCGTCTGATTTTTGAAGAATTTCAAGAGATGTCATTTTTGGCCGATTTTAACAAAAGTGGAAAGGCTATACCCTTCCCACTTTTTCATTTTTGGCCAAATTTCAAATTTGGCTTAAAATACATGATTTAGATTCAGAATTGAATGAAAATCACGGAAATCAGGTTTATTTTTCTATTGGTTTTATAGTTTTTCATTTACATGTTAAAAACCATAAATGAAGTTGGTGCGCTAACAGAACTGTTTTCGTTAATTTTATAAACGGCTAGTCTAAAGAGAAAACCAATGACTAAATCGAAATCAGCGTTCAATTTCCATTATGCCGTCTGATTTTTGGAGAATTTCAAGAGATGTCGTTTTTGGCCCATTTTGACAAAAGTGGGAAGGCTATACCCTTCCCACTTTTTCATTTTTGGCCAAATTTCAAATTTGGCTTAAAATACATGATTTAGATTCAGAATTGAATGAAAATCACGGAAATCAGGTTTATTTTTCTATTGGTTTTATAGTTTTTCATTTACATGTTAAAAACCATAAATGAAGTTGGTGCGCTAACGGAACTGTTTTCGTTAATTTTTTAACGGCTAGTCTGAAGAGAAAACCAATGACTAAATCGAAATCAGCGTTCAATTTCGATTATGCCGTCTGATTTTTGGAGAATTTCAAGAGATGTCATTTTTGGCCGATTTTGACAAAAGTGGAAAGGCTATACCCTTCCCACTTTTTCATTTTTGGCCAAATTTCAAATTTGGCTTAAAATACATGATTTAGATTCAGAATTGAATAAAAATCACGGAAATCAGGTTTATTTTTCTATTGGTCTTATAGTTTTTCATTTACATGTTAAAAACCATAAATGAAGTTGGTGCGCTAACAGAACTGTTTTCGTTAATTTTATAAACGGCTAGTCTAAAGAGAAAACCAATGGCTAAATCGAAATCAGGGTTCAATTTCCATTATGCCGTCTGATTTTTGGAGAATTTCAAGAGATGTCGTTTTTGGCCCATTTTGACAAAAGTGGGAAGGCTATACCCTTCCCACTTTTTCATTTTTGGCCAAATTTCAAATTTGGCTTAAAATACATGATTTAGATTCAGAATTGAATGAAAATCACGGAAATCAGGTTTATTTTTCTATTGGTCTTATAGTTTTTCATTTACATGTTAAAAACCATAAATGAAGTTGGTGCGCTAACGGAACTGTTTTCGTTAATTTTTTTAACGGCTAGTCTAAAGAGAAAACCAATGACTAAATCGAAATCAGCGTTCAATTTCGATTATGCCGTCTGATTTTTGGAGAATTTCAAGAGATGTCATTTTTGGCCGATTTTGACAAAAGTGGAAAGGCTATACCCTTCCCACTTTTTCATTTTTGGCCAAATTTCAAATTTGGCTTAAAATACATGATTTAGATTCAGAATTGAATGAAAATCACGGAAATCAGGTTTATTTTTCTATTGGTCTTATAGTTTTTCATTTACATGTTAAAAACCATAAATGAAGTTGGTGCGCTAACGGAACTGTTTTCGTTAATTTTTTTAACGGCTAGTCTAAAGAGAAAACCAATGACTAAATCGAAATCAGCGTTCAATTTCGATTATGCCGTCTGATTTTTGGAGAATTTCAAGAGATGTCATTTTTGGCCGATTTTGACAAAAGTGGAAAGGCTATACCCTTCCCACTTTTTCATTTTTGGCCAAATTTCAAATTTGGCTTAAAATACATGATATAGATTCAGAATTGAATAAAAATCACGGAAATCAGGTTTATTTTTCTATTGGTCTTATAGTTTTTCATTTACATGTTAAAAACCATAAATGAAGTTGGTGCGCTAACGGAACTGTTTTCGTTAATTTTTTAACGGCTAGTCTAAAGAGAAAACCAATGACTAAATCGAAATCAGCGTTCAATTTCGATTATGCCGTCTGATTTTTGGAGAATTTCAAGAGATGTCATTTTTGGCCGATTTTAACAAAAGTGGAAAGGCTATACCCTTCCCACTTTTTCATTTTTGGCCAAATTTCAAATTTGGCTTAAAATACATGATTTAGATTCAGAATTGAATGAAAATCACGGAAATCAGGTTTATTTTTCTATTGGTTTTATAGTTTTTCATTTACATGTTAAAAACCATAAATGAAGTTGGTGCGCTAACAGAACTGTTTTCGTTAATTTTTTAAACGGCTAGTCTAAAGAGAAAACCAATGACTAAATCGAAATCAGCGGTCAATTTCCATTATGCCGTCTGATTTTTGGAGAATTTCAAGAGATGTCGTTTTTGGCCCATTTTGACAAAAGTGGGAAGGCTATACCCTTCCCACTTTTTCATTTTTTTGGCCAAATTTCAAATTTGGCTTAAAATACATGATTTAGATTCAGAATTGAATGAAAATCACGGAAATCAGGTTTATTTTTCTATTGGTCTTATAGTTTTTCATTTACATGTTAAAAACCATAAATGAAGTTGGTGCGCTAACAGAACTGTTTTCGTTAATTTTTTTAACGGATAGTCTAAAGAGAAAACCAATGACTAAATCGAAATCAGCGGTCAATTTCGATTATGCCGTCTGATTTTTGGAGAATTTCAAGAGATGTCATTTTTGGCCGATTTTGACAAAAGTGGAAAGGCTATACCCTTCCCACTTTTTCATTTTTGGCCAAATTTCAAATTTGGCTTAAAATACATGATATAGATTCAGAATTGAATAAAAATCACGGAAATCAGGTTTATTTTTCTATTGGTTTTATAGTTTTTCATTTACATGTTAAAAACCATAAATGAAGTTGGTGCGCTAACGGAACTGTTTTCGTTAATTTTTTAACGGCTAGTCTAAAGAGAAAACCAATGACTAAATCGAAATCAGCGTTCAATTTCGATTATGCCGTCTGATTTTGGAGAATTTCAAGAGATGTCATTTTTGGCCGATTTTGACAAAAGTGGAAAGGCTATACCCTTCCCACTTTTTCATTTTTGGCCAAATTTCAAATTTGGCTTAAAATACATGATTTAGATTCAGAATTGAATGAAAATCACGGAAATCAGGTTTATTTTTCTATTGGTTTTATAGTTTTTCATTTACATGTTAAAAACCATAAATGAAGTTGGTGCGCTAACAGAACTGTTTTCGTTAATTTTATAAACGGCTAGTCTAAAGAGAAAACCAATGGCTAAATCGAAATCAGCGTTCAATTTCCATTATGCCGTCTGATTTTTGGGAATTTCAAGAGATGTCGTTTTTGGCCCATTTTGACAAAAGTGGGAAGGCAATACCCTTCCCACTTTTTCATTTTTGGTCAAATTTCAAATTTGGCTTAAAATACATGATTTAGATTCAGAATTGAATGAAAATCACGGAAATCAGGTTTATTTTTCTATTGGTCTTATAGTTTTTCATTTACATGTTAAAAACCATAAATGAAGTTGGTGCGCTAACAGAACTGTTTTCATTAATTTTTTAACGGCTAGTCTAAAGAGAAAACCAATGACTAAATCGAAATCAGCGTTCAATTTCGATTATGCCGTCTGATTTTTGGAGAATTTCAAGAGATGTCATTTTTGGCCAATTTTGACAAAAGTGGAAAGGCTATACCCTTCCCACTTTTTCATTTTTGGCCAAATTTCAAATTTGGCTTAAAATACATGATTTAGATTCAGAATTGAATGAAAATCACGGAAATCAGGTTTATTTTTCTATTGGTCTTATAGTTTTTCATTTACATGTTAAAAACCATAAATGAAGTTGGTGCGCTAACAGAACTGTTTTCGTTAATTTTTTAAACGGCTAGTCTAAAGAGAAACCCAATGACTAAATCAAAATCAGCGTTCAATTTCGAGTATACCGTCTGATTTTTGGAGAATTTCAAGAGATGTCGTTTTTGGCCCATTTTGACAAAAGTGGAAAGGCTATACCCTTCCCACTTTTTCATATTTGCCAAATTTCAAATTTGGCTTAAAATACATGATTTAGATTCAGAATTGAATAAAAATCACGGAAATCAGGTTTATTTTTCTATTGGTCTTATAGTTTTTCATTTACATGTTAAAAACCATAAATGAAGTTGGTGCGCTAACAGAACTGTTTTCGTTAATTTTTTAAACGGCTAGTCTAAAGAGAAAACCAATGACTAAATCAAAATCAGCGTTCAATTTCGATTATACCGTCTGATTTTTGGAGAATTTCAAGAGATGTCGTTTTTGGCCCATTTTGACAAAAGTGGGAAGGCTATACCCTTCCCACTTTTTCATTTTAGGCCAAATTTCAAATTTGGCTTAAAATACATGATTTAGATTCAGAATTGAATAAAAATCACGGAAATCAGGTTTATTTTTCTATTGGTCTTATAGTTTTTCATTTACATGTTAAAAACCATAAATGAAGTTGGTGCGCTAACAGAACTGTTTTCGTTAATTTTATAAACGGCTAGTCTAAAGAGAAAACCAATGACTAAATCGAAATCAGCGGTCAATTTCCATTATGCCGTCTGATTTTTGGAGAATTTCAAGAGATGTCGTTTTTGGCCCATTTTGACAAAAGTGGGAAGGCTATACCCTTCCCACTTTTTCATTTTTGGCCAAATTTCAAATTTGGCTTAAAATACATGATTTAGATTCAGAATTGAATGAAAATCACGGAAATCAGGTTTATTTTTCTATTGGTCTTATAGTTTTTCATTTACATGTTAAAAACCATAAATGAAGTTGGTGCGCTAACAGAACTGTTTTCGTTAATTTTATAAACGGCTAGTCTAAAGAGAAAACCAATGACTAAATCAAAATCAGCGTTCAATTTCGAGTATACCGTCTGATTTTTGGAGAATTTCAAGAGATGTCGTTTTTGGCCCATTTTGACAAAAGTGGGAAGGCTATACCCTTCCCACTTTTTCATTTTGGGCCAAATTTCAAATTTTGCTTAAAATACATGATTTAGATTCAGAATTGAATAAAAATCACGGAAATCAGGTTTATTTTTCTATTGGTCTTATAGTTTTTCATTTACATGTTAAAAACCATAAATGAAGTTGGTGCGCTAACAGAACTGTTTTCGTTAATTTTATAAACGGCTAGTCTAAAGAGAAAACCAATGGCTAAATCGAAATCAGCGTTCAATTTCCATTATGCCGTCTGATTTTTGGAGAATTTCAAGAGATGTCGTTTTTGTCCCATTTTGACAAAAGTGGGAAGGCTATACCCTTCCCACTTTTTCATTTTTGGTCAAATTTCAAATTTGGCTTAAAATACATGATTTAGATTCAGAATTGAATGAAAATCACGGAAATCAGGTTTATTTTTCTATTGGTCTTATAGTTTTTCATTTACATGTTAAAAACCATAAATGAAGTTGGTGCGCTAACAGAACTGTTTTCGTTAATTTTATAAACGGCTAGTCTAAAGAGAAAACCAATGACTAAATCAAAATCAGCGTTCAATTTCGAGTATACCGTCTGATTTTTGGAGAATTTCAAGAGATGTCGTTTTTGGCCCATTTTGACAAAAGTGGGAAGGCTATACCCTTCCCACTTTTTCATTTTTGGCCAAATTTCAAATTTGGCTTAAAATACATGATTTAGATTCAGAATTGAATGAAAATCACGGAAATCAGGTTTATTTTTCTATTGGTCTTATAGTTTTTCATTTACATGTTAAAAACCATAAATGAAGTTGGTGCGCTAACGGAACTGTTTTCGTTAATTTTTTTAACGGCTAGTCTAAAGAGAAAACCAATGACTAAATCGAAATCAGCGTTCAATTTCGATTATGCCGTCTGATTTTTGAAGAATTTCAAGAGATGTCATTTTTGGCCGATTTTGACAAAAGTGGAAAGGCTATACCCTTCCCACTTTTTCATTTTTGGCCAAATTTCAAATTTGGCTTAAAATACATGATTTAGATTCAGAATTGAATGAAAATCACGGAAATCAGGTTTATTTTTCTATTGGTCTTATAGTTTTTCATTTACATGTTAAAAACCATAAATGAAGTTGGTGCGCTAACAGAACTGTTTTCGTTAATTTTATAAACGGCTAGTCTAAAGAGAAAACCAATGACTAAATTGAAATCAGCGTTCAATTTCCATTATGCCGTCTGATTTTTGGAGAATTTCAAGAGATGTCGTATTTGGCCCATTTTGACAAAAGTGGGAAGGCTATACCCTTCCCACTTTTTCATTTTGGGCCAAATTTCAAATTTGGCTTAAAATACATGATTTAGATTCAGAATTGAATGAAAATCACGGAAATCAGGTTTATTTTTCTATTGGTCTTATAGTTTTTCATTTACATGTTAAAAACCATAAATGAAGTTGGTGCGCTAACGGAACTGTTTTCGTTAATTTTTTTAACGGCTAGTCTAAAGAGAAAACCAATGTCTAAATCGAAATCAGCGTTCAATTTCGATTATGCCGTCTGATTTTTGGAGAATTTCAAGAGATGTCATTTTTGGCCGATTTTGACAAAAGTGGAAAGGCTATACCCTTCCCACTTTTTTATTTTTGGCCAAATTTCAAATTTGGCTTAAAATAGATGATATAGATTCAGAATTGAATAAAAATCACGGAAATAAGGTTATTTTTCTATTGGTTTTATAGTTTTTCATTTACATGTTAAAAACCATAAATGAAGTTGGTGCGCTAACGGAACTGTTTTCGTTAATTTTTTAACGGCTAGTCTAAAAAAGAAAACCAATGACTAAATCGAAATCAGCGTTCAATTTCGATTATGCCGTCTGATTTTTGGAGAATTTCAAGAGATGTCATTTTTGGCCGATTTTGACAAAAGTGGAAAGGCTATACCCTTCCCACTTTTTCATTTTTGGCCAAATTTTCAATTGGCTTAAAATACATGATTTAGATTCAGAATTGAATGAAAATCACGGAAATCAGGTTTATTTTTCTATTGGTCTTATAGTTTTTCATTTACATGTTAAAAACCATAAATGAAGTTGGTGCGCTAACAGAACTGTTTTCGTTAATTTTATAAACGGCTAGTCTAAAGAGAAAACCAATGGCTAAATCGAAATCAGCGTTCAATTTCCATTATGCCGTCTGATTTTTGGAGAATTTCAAGAGATGTCATTTTTGGCCGATTTTGACAAAAGTGGAAAGGCTATACCCTTCCCACTTTTTCATTTTTGGCCAAATTTCAAATTTGGCTTAAAATACATGATATAGATTCAGAATTGAATGAAAAATCACGGAAATCAGGTTTATTTTTCTATTGGTCTTATAGTTTTTCATTTACATGTTAAAAACCATAAATGAAGTTGGTGCGCTAACAGCAACTGTTTTCGTTAATTTTATAAACGGCTAGTCTAAAGAGAAAACCAATGACTAAATCGAAATCAGCGTTCAATTTCCATTATGCCGTCTGATTTTTGGAGAATTTCAAGAGATGTCGTTTTTAGCCCATTTTGACAAAAGTGGGAAGGCACCCTTCCCACTTTTTCATTTTTGGCCAAATTTCAAATTTGGCTTAAAATACATGATTTAGATTCAGAATTGAATAAAAATCACGGAAATCAGGTTTATTTTTCTATTGGTCTTATAGTTTTTCATTTACATGTTAAAAACCATAAATGAAGTTGGTGCGCTAACAGAACTGTTTTCGTTAATTTTATAAACGGCTAGTCTAAAGAGAAAACCAATGGCTAAATCGAAATCAGCGTTCAATTTCCATTATGCCGTCTGATTTTTGGAGAATTTCAAGAGATGTCGTTTTTGTCCCATTTTGACAAAAGTGGGAAGGCTATACCCTTCCCACTTTTTCATTTTTGGCCAAATTTCAAATTTGGCTTAAAATACATGATTTAGATTCAGAATTGAATGAAAATCACGGAAATCAGGTTTATTTTTCTATTGGTCTTATAGTTTTTCATTTACATGTTAAAAACCATAAATGAAGTTGGTGCGCTAACGGAACTGTTTTCATTAATTTTTTTAACGGCTAGTCTAAAGAGAAAACCAATGACTAAATCGAAATCAGCGTTCAATTTCGATTATGCCGTCTGATTTTTGAAGAATTTCAAGAGATGTCATTTTTGGCCAATTTTGACAAAAGTGGAAAGGCTATACCCTTCCCACTTTTTCATTTTTGGCCAAATTTCAAATTTGGCTTAAAATACATGATATAGATTCAGAATTGAATGAAAATCACGGAAATCAGGTTTATTTTTCTATTGGTCTTATAGTTTTTCATTTACATGTTAAAAACCATAAATGAAGTTGGTGCGCTAACAGAACTGTTTTCGTTAATTTTTTAAACGGCTAGTCTAAAGAGAAACACAATAACTAAATCAAAATCAGCGTCCAATTTCGATTATACCGTCTGATTTTTGGAGAATTTCAAGAGATGTCGTTTTTGGCCCATTTTGACAAAAGTGGAAAGGCTATACCCTTCCCACTTTTTCATTTTTGGCCAAATTTCAAATTTGGCTTAAAATACATGATTTAGATTCAGAATTGAATGAAAATCACGGAAATCAGGTTTATTTTTCTATTGGTCTTATAGTTTTTCATTTACATGTTAAAAACCATAAATGAAGTTGGTGAGCTAACAGAACTGTTTTCGTTAATTTTATAAACGGCTAGTCTAAAGAGAAAACCAATGACTAAATCAAAATCAGCGTTCAATTTCGAGTATACCGTCTGATTTTTGGAGAATTTCAAGAGATGTCGTTTTTGGCCCATTTTGACAAAAGTGGGAAGGCTATACCCTTCCCACTTTTTCATTTTAGGCAAAATTTCAAATTTGGCTTAAAATACATGATTTAGATTCAGAATTGAATAAAAATCACGGAAATAAGGTTTATTTTTCTATTGGTCTTATAGTTTTTCATTTACATGTTAAAAACCATAAATGAAGTTGGTGCGCTAACAGAACTGTTTTCGTTAATTTTATAAACGGCTAGTCTAAAGAGAAAACCAATGGATAAATTGAAATCAGGGTTCAATTTCCATTATGCCGTCTGATTTTTGGAGAATTTCAAGAGATGTCGTTTTTGGCCCATTTTGACAAAAGTGGGAAGGCTATACCCTTCCCACTTTTTCATTTTTGGCCAAATTTCAAATTTGGATTAAAATACATGATTTAGATTCAGAATTGAATGAAAATCACGGAAATCAGGTTTATTTTTCTATTGGTCTTATAGTTTTTCATTTACATGTTAAAAACCGTAAATGAAGTTGATGCGCTAACATCAAATGTTTTCGTTAATTTTATAAACGGCTAGTCTAAAGAGAAAACCAATGACTAAATTGAAATCAGCGTTCAATTTCCATTATGCCGTCTGATTTTTGGAGAATTTCAAGAGATGTCGTTTTTAGCCCATTTTGACATGGGCTTCCCACTTTTTCATTTTTGGCCAAATTTCAAATTTGGCTTAAAATACATGATTTAGATTCAGAATTGAATAAAAATCACGGAAATAAGGTTTATTTTTCTATTGGTCTTATAGTTTTTCATTTACATGTTAAAAACCATAAATGAAGTTAGTGCGCTAACAGAACTGTTTTCGTTAATTTTATAAACGGCTAGTCTAAAGAGAAAACCAATGGCTAAATCGAAATCAGCGTTCAATTTCCATTATGCCGTCTGATTTTTGGAGAATTTCAAGAGATGTCGTTTTTGTCCCATTTTGACAAAAGTGGGAAAGGCTATACCCTTCCCACTTTTTCATTTTTGGTCAAATTTCAAATTTGGCTTAAAATACATGATTTAGATTCAGAATTGAATGAAAATCACGGAAATCAGGTTTATTTTTCTATTGGTCTTATAGTTTTTCATTTACATGTTAAAAACCATAAATGAAGTTGGTGCGCTAACAGAACTGTTTTCGTTAATTTTATAAACGGCTAGTCTAAAGAGAAAACCAATGACTAAATCAAAATCAGCGTTCAATTTCGATTATGCTGTCTGATTTTTGAAGAATTTCAAGAGATGTCATTTTTGGCCGATTTTGACAAAAGTGGAAAGGCTATACCCTTCCCACTTTTTCATTTTTGGCCAAATTTCAAATTTGGCTTAAAATACATGATATAGATTCAGAATTGAATAAAAATCACGGAAATCAGGTTTATTTTTCTATTGGTCTTATAGTTTTTCATTTACATGTTAAAAACCATAAATGAAGTTGGTGCGCTAACAGCAAATGTTTTCGTTAATTTTATAAACGGCTAGTCTAAAGAGAAAACCAATGACTAAATCGAAATCAGCGTTCAATTTCCATTATGCCGTCTGATTTTTGGAGAATTTCAAGAGATGTCGTTTTTGAGCCCATTTTGACAAAAGTGGGAAGGCTATACCCTTCCCACTTTTTTTCATTTTTGGCCAAATTTCAAATTTGGCTTAAAATACATGATTTAGATTCAGAATTGAATAAAAATCACGGAAATCAGGTTTATTTTTCTATTGGTCTTATAGTTTTTCATTTACATGTTAAAAACCATAAATGAAGTTGGTGCGCTAACAGAACTGTTTTCGTTAATTTTATAAACGGCTAGTCTAAAGAGAAAACCAATGGCTAAATCGAAATCAGCGTTCAATTTCCATTATGCCGTCTGATTTTTGGAGAATTTCAAGAGATGTCGTTTTTGTCCCATTTTGACAAAAGTGGGAAGGCTATACCCTTCCCACTTTTTCATTTTTGGTCAAATTTCAAATTTGGATTAAAATACATGATTTAGATTCAGAATTGAATGAAAATCACGGAAATCAGGTTTATTTTTCTATTGGTCTTATAGTTTTTCATTTACATGTTAAAAACCATAAATGAAGTTGGTGCGCTAACAGAACTGTTTTCGTTAATTTTATAAAGGGCTAGTCTAAAGAGAAAACCAATGACTAAATCAAAATCAGCGTTCAATTTCGATTATGCTGTCTGATTTTTGAAGAATTTCAAGAGATGTCATTTTTGGCCGATTTTGACAAAAGTGGAAAGGCTATACCCTTCCAACTTTTTCATTTTTGGCCAAATTTCAAATTTGGCTTAAAATACATGATATAGATTCAGAATTGAATAAAAATCACGGAAATAAGGTTTATTTTTCTATTGGTCTTATAGTTTTTCATTTACATGTTAAAAACCATAAATGAAGTTGGTGCGCTAACAGAACTGTTTTCGTTAATTTTATAAACGGCTAGTCTAAAGAGAAAACCAATGGCTAAATCGAAATCAGCGTTCAATTTCCATTATGCCGTCTGATTTTTGGAGAATTTCAAGAGATGTCGTTTTTGTCCCATTTTGACAAAAGTGGGAAGGCTATACCCTTCCCACTTTTTCATTTTTGGTCAAATTTCAAATTTGGATTAAAATACATGATTTAGATTCAGAATTGAATGAAAATCACGGAAATCAGGTTTATTTTTCTATTGGTCTTATAGTTTTTCATTTACATGTTAAAAACCATAAATGAAGTTGGTGCGCTAACAGAACTGTTTTCGTTAATTTTATAAACGGCTAGTCTAAAGAGAAAACCAATGACTAAATCAAAATCAGCGTTCAATTTCGAGTATACCGTCTGATTTTTGGAGAATTTCAAGAGATGTCGTTTTTGGCCCATTTTGACAAAAGTGGGAAGGCTATACCCTTCCCACTTTTTCATTTTTGGCCAAATTTCAAATTAGGCTTAAAATACATGATTTAGATTCAGAATTGAATGAAAATCACGGAAATCAGGTTTATTTTTCTATTGGTCTTATAGTTTTTCATTTACATGTTAAAAACCATAAATGAAGTTGGTGCGCTAACGGAACTGTTTTCGTTAATTTTTTTAACGGCTAGTCTGAAGAGAAAACCAATGTCTAAATCGAAATCAGCGTTCAATTTCGATTATGCTGTCTGATTTTTGAAGAATTTCAAGAGATGTCATTTTTGGCCAATTTTGACAAAAGTGGAAAGGCTATACCCTTCCCACTTTTTCATTTTTGGCCAAATTTCAAATTTGGCTTAAAATACATGATATAGATTCAGAATTGAATAAAAATCACGGAAATAAGGTTTATTTTTCTATTGGTCTTATAGTTTTTCATTTACATGTTAAAAACCATAAATGAAGTTGATGCGCTAACATCAAATGTTTTCGTTAATTTTATAAACGGCTAGTCTAAAGAGAAAACCAATGACTAAATTGAAATCAGCGTTCAATTTCCATTATGCCGTCTGATTTTTGGAGAATTTCAAGAGATGTCGTTTTTAGCCCATTTTGACAAAAGTGGGAAGGCTATACCCTTCCCACTTTTTCATTTTTGGCCAAATTTCAAATTTGGCTTAAAATACATGATTTAGATTCAGAATTGAATAAAAATCACGGAAATAAGGTTTATTTTTCTATTGGTCTTATAGTTTTTCATTTACATGTTAAAAACCATAAATGAAGTTGGTGCGCTAACAGAACTGTTTTCGTTAATTTTATAAACGGCTAGTCTAAAGAGAAAACCAATGGATAAATTGAAATCAGCGTTCAATTTCCATTATGCCGTCTGATTTTTGGAGAATTTCAAGAGATGTCGTTTTTGTCCCATTTTGACAAAAGTGGGAAGGCTATACCCTTCCCACTTTTTCATTTTTGGTCAAATTTCAAATTTGGATTAAAATACATGATTTAGATTCAGAATTGAATGAAAATCACGGAAATCAGGTTTATTTTTCTATTGGTCTTATAGTTTTTCATTTACATGTTAAAAACCATAAATGAAGTTGGTGCGCTAACAGAACTGTTTTCGTTAATTTTATAAACGGCTAGTCTAAAGAGAAAACCAATGACTAAATCAAAATTAGCGTTCAATTTCGAGTATACCGTCTGATTTTTGGAGAATTTCAAGAGATGTCGTTTTTGGCCCATTTTGACAAAAGTGGGAAGGCTATACCCTTCCCACTTTTTCATTTTTGGCCAAATTTCAAATTTGGCTTAAAATACATGATTTAGATTCAGAATTGAATGAAAATCACGGAAATCAGGTTTATTTTTCTATTGGTCTTATAGTTTTTCATTTACATGTTAAAAACCATAAATGAAGTTGGTGCGCTAACAGAACTGTTTTCGTTAATTTTATAAACGGCTAGTCTAAAGAGAAAACCAATGGATAAATTGAAATCAGCGTTCAATTTCCATTATGCCGTCTGATTTTTGGAGAATTTCAAGAGATGTCGTTTTTGTCCCATTTTGACAAAAGTGGGAAGGCTATACCCTTCCCACTTTTTCATTTTTGGTCAAATTTCAAATTTGGATTAAAATACATGATTTAGATTCAGAATTGAATGAAAATCACGGAAATCAGGTTTATTTTTCTATTGGTCTTATAGTTTTTTATTTACATGTTAAAAACCATAAATGAAGTTGGTGCGCTAACAGAACTGTTTTCGTTAATTTTATAAACGGCTAGTCTAAAGAGAAAACCAATGGCTAAATTGAAATCAGCGTTCAATTTCCATTATGCCGTCTGATTTTGGGAGAATTTCAAGAGATGTCGTTTTTGTCCCATTTTGACAAAAGTGGGGAAGGCTATACCCTTCCCACTTTTTCATTTTTGGTCAAATTTCAAATTTGGATTAAAATACATGATTTAGATTCAGAATTGAATGAAAATCACGGAAATCAGGTTTATTTTTCTATTGGTTTTATAGTTTTTCATTTACATGTTAAAAACCATAAATGAAGTTGGTGCGCTAACAGAACTGTTTTCGTTAATTTTATAAACGGCTAGTCTAAAGAGAAAACCAATGACTAAATCAAAATCAGCGTTCAATTTCGAGTATACCGTCTGATTTTTGGAGAATTTCAAGAGATGTCGTTTTTGGCCCATTTTGACAAAAGTGGGAAGGCTATACCCTTCCCACTTTTTCATTTTTTTTGGCCAAATTTCAAATTTGGCTTAAAATACATGATTTAGATTCAGAATTGAATGAAAATCACGGAAATCAGGTTTATTTTTCTATTGGTCTTATAGTTTTTCATTTACATGTTAAAAACCATAAATGAAGTTGGTGCGCTAACGGAACTGTTTTCGTTAATTTTTTTAACGGCTAGTCTGAAGAGAAAACCAATGTCTAAATCGAAATCAGCGTTCAATTTCGATTATGCTGTCTGATTTTTGAAGAATTTCAAGAGATGTCATTTTTGGCCGATTTTGACAAAAGTGGAAAGGCTAATACCCTTCCCACTTTTTCATTTTGTGGCCAAATTTCAAATTTGGCTTAAAAATACATGATATAGATTCAGAATTGAATAAAAATCACGGAAATAAGGTTTATTTTTCTATTGGTCTTATAGTTTTTCATTTACATGTTAAAAACCATAAATGAAGTTGATGCGCTAACAGAACTGTTTTCGTTAATTTTTTAAACGGCTAGTCTAAAGAGAAACACAATAACTAAATCAAAATCAGCGTTCAATTTCGAGTATACCGTCTGATTTTTGGAGAATTTCAAGAGATATCGTTTTTGGCCCATTTTGACAAAAGTGGGAAGGCCCTTCCCACTTTTTCATTTTTGGCCAAATTTCAAATTTGGATTAAAATACATGATTTAGATTCAGAATTGAATGAAAATCACGGAAATCAGGTTTATTTTTCTATTGGTCTTATAGTTTATCATTTACATGTTAAAAACCATAAATGAAGTTGGTGCGCTAACAGAACTGTTTTCGTTAATTTTATAAACGGCTAGTCTAAAGAGAAAACCAATGACCAAATTGAAATCAGCGTTCAATTTCCATTATGCCGTCTGATTTTTGGAGAATTTCAAGAGATGTCGTTTTTGGCCGATTTTGACAAAAGTGGGAAGGCGGGATGAAGGCGTTGATGATCAGCGCATGCCTCATAGGACATGTATACGGAGTCTGTTTTGCCGGAAGAGCAAACGGTTTCCGAGATATTATGGCGAATTGGCGACCAGGCCGTACCCTATCGGGAACTTCCTGAACGGAGTGAGGGCCCCTAGTTCTTACAAGATGTGCTATTGGCTCCCAATATTCTACTAGAGTTGGATCTCCAATTTACTAAGAAACTTTCACTTTGAAGTATGCTTAATAAAGAATTTATTTAATGTAAGTTTTATTGTTTTGTTCAAGGACTTTTTGTATTGATATGATTTTGGTGTGTACTGCTCTAGAATGAGCAGTATTAGAATATCAACATCAATGTAGTTCTCACAATAAAAAATGACCAATTCTTGTTTGAACTTGCTTTTCTTTCTAAATTGGAAAACGAGATGGCGCTGCTGCTCCTTTATACTTGTTATGTGATCAAGCTCTATGTGACTAGTGAAAACCGTATCCCAATATTTGTTAATTATATTACTTTCCAATTTAAAGTTCGATCAAATCAAATGGTTTTTCATCTACTATCAAGTGTTTTTCAAGTGAAGCATATCAATGGATTATTTTGTGTCTAACAGGTAATTTTGTTATCAGCTATGCCTGCTGCCAAATCCAAAAACTGTTGGTTACTTGTCACTAAGAGATTCCATCATGCTTTTCTATTGCTCATTAGGAGGTATTATACTTAAATTTTGAAAATAAGAATCCAATTTGCATAATTCTGCTTTGATGAAGTAGCTCGTTAAACTAAAATCGCAAAGGATGCTGACTTGCAATCTTCTTGTCATTTCCACTGAGCCGGGCAAGTGGCATGATTTAGTTTTGAGGGTTGAGGTATTAGACTCATATTATGGCATTCAGTGTCAAAGTTTGCATGCTTCTGTGTTTACTTCTAGCTCATAAACTAAAAGTGCAAAGGATGCTGGCTCTGAAGGAAGATCACTCTTGACCCACTCATCTTGTGTAAGTTCCAATGTGAAAAATGCATCATATTCTTCTCTGTATTGTCAATGATTATCAACAACCAGATCAGCAGTCTTCTTTTTATTTCTACTCTGATGGCCAACACACATAGATGTGAACCTCAGAACTACTACTCCTTGGTATTTCAAGTTTCTTTCTTCTCTAGTATTGCTTGTTAAAATTTCAATATGTTATCGTAGGATTGCCAACCCAACGTGTCTTTAAAAAAATTGCCGGCCCTACAATTTTGACAACAGGCGTATGTAAAAAAAAGCCCCTTCTTCACCTCGCCCGTCACCGAATCGCCCGTCATCGCTTTGCCCGTCGCCGAATCGCCTGTCATTGCTTTGCCCGTCATCGCTTTGCCCGTCGCCGAATCGCCCGTCATCGCTTTGCCCGTCGCCGAATCAAATTTTTATTTCTGCACGATTTCGACTTCAGAAATATTATCAATCTCCATTTTTAACTGCACGGGGATTTGAACCCAGATCATTCGGCATACCAACACGGTATACTACCATTGAGCTATGACTGATGTAATTGAAAACTCAAATTATTAATGTTTATGAGCAGGAGTGTAGATAGCCTATTTAATTTGATTGCTCCAATCGTTATAAGGAGTTTTATTGAAACGAAAGATAACATTAATTATAGTGTAACTGAAACAGGAATCGAACCTGAGACTTTTAAATTTCCACGCCGATGTTGAGAAATTCCCGACCATTGAGCCAAGAATTACATACTTTTAGGCTGTACTTTTCCTTGTTGTTTAAGGCAACACATTTACACTTGTAATAATATTGTTTCGTA